>NC_062535.1:17075940-17375940 GCF_022655615.1 Tachysurus fulvidraco | reverse complement strand
TTATCGACTACTCATTTTTCAAACAATGATGTATTTTATTTGAGCACAAAAGGCACCATACTGTCTTAATACACCTTGGATAAAACTTTTAAGTCATCTAAAAGTTTTATAGATAAACCACACACACAGACACCTGAAACAAAGGGAGTTTTTTCCCCCCGAAATCTCAGGTCATAGTATTGGCCATCTCCCCAAAGATGGGTGGAGTTCGGGACCTTCAGTTTATGGTCGCCGTGCCGTCCACGGCACGGAAGTCAAAATGACCACTAAAGGATGAGCCAGAAACAAGCTTCATTGCAGCTTTAAAGCATTAAATCCTCTAAATACATGAAGAAACATTTTTGTAGTAAAGCTTTTACTCTAAAGATTTTTTTAAGCCCACAAACAAAGCATAATATGATTCATAGCCGTCATACTATTTGAAACAAAATTTGTAGTAAACTGACCTAGGTGGTGCTAGACCAGTTTTTCCCTTACCTTTAGATGCTTCCCTTTCTTCACTGGGGTAATATTTTCCGAAACAAATATTTCAGAAAAATCCCCAAAGCTCCAAGGAACTGGAATCTGTAAGCCTTTTAATCCAAAACGCTTTGGTCGCCTCGCAAATATTCCGTTTGTGATCCGAAAACTGGAAACAGTAGTGCACCACCATCTTGTTTTTCGGCTCTAACTTCTCATTGGGGGTTTCAAAAATTACACTGATGCGTATTTATAGCCTAGGGCCTAACGAATCAAACAAGCCCTCACTTGAGCCAATCGGCACTTGTATTGCAGAGATAGACGGCTGAGAAGCCAATGATGTCATGACATCATTTTTGGGAACCCTCCTTTGACTGACAATTGCTCCTTCCACTAGCAATGAAGTAGTCTGGGACCTCTACAGCTCTTTAGCCAATAAGGAGATGATTCCAACGGTATGCAACATGCCACGTCTCCGAAGCCTCACTCTGCGCAAAAAAGTTGCGCAAAGGATTTATTGTGCAATCCTCGAATTTTTCACACTCTCACAGCTCAGGGTGTCAGGTTACAGGCCTTTTTTCACAGCAGACTTGTAGACAGAGAGGCTCTGTGTGTTTTAGGCCTTTTAAACTGAGCATGCAGTCCTTTAATTCAAAGTTATACAGTAAACAAGTACACAAGAATACATGACCGGACGGACATGTCCGTAGAAAAATATTTTTATTGAAGCCATTTTTGGGTCTTTTGACTTGATTTTTTTTGGTGAAAACCAAGACATGTGGCTATGACGCTGAGTTGTTATTTGGTTCCTAACATGTTCCAGAGAAATAAGATTAATCAGTTTATCAGGTAAACAACTCAGGCGGAAATCAAAACCTTCCATTCTAGCCTCTGTAACTTTGTGCCAGTGAGGCCTAGAATCAATCACTTGTATCTGAAGCTAGAGAATCTCTTCTTTCCAATGGGACCAGGCTCACCCCTGTGTGTTAAAGTATGTGGGAGCTGTACCACTTTTTGTTGGGTAGGTCATGTAGGCGAAAAACCTGCAAAAAGGGGGCGAGGTCCTGAACAGGTTAAAATGTCACAAACCCCACCAATCCGTGGTCAGACTTTCGGAACAGCTTGGAGACGACTCCATCTTCCTTCAAAGAACTTCCAGCGAGCTTCACTTCCAAGAACGACACCTGCTCTGATCTTCTGGAGAAATTGGAAGAACGTCTGACCCCACCCTATCTGACTCTTCAGAGATTTCTCTGTTGCATCCGGACTCTTGTGCAGAAAGCCAATGCAAGTAACCGTTTCCTTTACCAACCAATTTAGATGCGTATTTTAAGTATGAACCTTGTAATGAGTCTTAAGGTGAATTTAGGTTTCCGGTGACAAATTCCCCATTAGGGTGTGATTAAATTTGAAGTTTAAGCTTGCCATTACTTTCTTTCCTTTCTCTAATTTCTTCATTCCAGTCTCTTCCTCCCTTTTCTCAATTTTAATTTCTTTTGTGTATTTTTATTTTCATCTTTGTTTTTTCTACTTCCTTTGTTTGGTTGTGTAGTTAGCTTTATGTTGTGTTTGTCTCATTCATTAAACACCATATTTTTGTTCCACAAGTGATTGTCTCTGAGTATCGCTTACAAATGTAAGGTACCTGCAACATCTGGTCTGAAGTACATGCTCTATTAAGTTAATTTAATTTATATCACGGTATAAAGTAAAAGGGAAGTGCGTCTTTCTCGTCCGGGAAGATACCGCCTTCATAGAATTAATAAAGGTTACACGGCCTTTTGGTACAGGTTCGCCGGACGAACAGACCAAATAAGTGTAACGTTAATACCATTACCTTTAATTTCAACTTAGGGTAAAATATTTAGGAGTCACTATAACATGTTATAATTACTTATAAATATTTACCTTGCTTCACGAGCCAAAATCGCTAACACAGCTTTAATTGTTAACAGAGAAATATTTTTAAAGAAAAAACATTGTTTTAATGCATGTTATACAAACAAAATCAATTTATATTTAAAATCTGTTTAATTAAAAGTAAACAGAAACATTCTATACATGTTTGGAGTTTGTACAATTACAAACAGAAAAAAAATATTTCACTTAAATGTATCTAAGAACACTCCATTAATTAAAAAAATAGAAACAAATATATCCAAAATTAGATAAAGAAATCTACCCAGTATTCTTGAAATTAAAGAATTATTATTAGTTTGGGGAAATGTTCAGATCATTAGTGTTTGTGTGTTTGTGTTTGTGTGTGTGTGTGTGTGTGTGTGTGTGTGTGTGTGTGTGTGTGTGTGTGTGTGTGTGTGTATGTATGTGTTTGTGTGTCTGTGTATGTGTTTATGTATGTGGGTGTATGTGTGTGTGTGTGTGTGTGTTTAAACTCTGCATATTGCACAATATAATGTTTAGCCAAAGCAGTGAGGAGTAATTGCCAGGATTGGGAATTAATCATGCCAGTATTGATCTCTGAAGTTTGTTTTTTTCCATTCTTTTGAAGCACCAATGCACATCGTTCCATCACTAACACCCCAAATGTCAGTGTTTCATAATCACAGAGTGGGAGAGTTGTCATGTAGTTTGTGTGTGTGTAAGGTTGATATAAAAGCTGTGGTACTGCTCGATAACACACATATCCACAGACTGAGTTTGGACCAACAGTCAGGATGCATGTAGACCTGCTGTGGCTGACGGCTGCGCTTCTATCTTTCCCAGTGCATACACTATGTGATCCGCTGTGAGTACACACACGCGCATACACGCGCACATACATACACACAAACATACTGAAGTAATCTATACTGATATACATGTCCCTTAGTGACACTTATTTTCGGATTGCGTAGGAAACCCTTCCACAATCCCACTAAGGAATGTGTTCTAGTTTGCATGGGTTAGATTTGAAAACACAAGATCAACTATCAGAGTTGATCTTACCTTAAACACAGGTGTCCTTTGAAGTCCCTCGGTCTTCTAGCAGAGGGTCCTCTTCAAGTTCTTCTATCTAATCTATTGTTTGAATCTTTAAATGAAGGAGTCGACTTAGACCTTTTTGTCTTTTTAGGGTGCTCACAATGGGAGGCCTTGTTTTTATTAAAGATGCCCTGCCACACATATTTCATTAATTTTGTGGTAATGTCTGAAGTTTACCATGGACTCTAACATTTCTTTGTGGAAAAAATGTCACACTGAGCAGCTTTTCTAACTGACCTGATTTCTCCGCTTATTTTTTTTAAGTGGCTAGAACTGACCGGGGAGGTAACAGTTCATTTTCACATTTCCCACACAACACAAACACATATGAACCTAACACATATCAAAAAAATTCAAGTAAAAATGGTTTTGTGTGGAGGGGCACCTTTAAAAACAATGTAATACAGATAAATGTGTTTAATATATTTAACCCTCTGGGGTCTGACCATTTTGGGACACTGGCAGAGGTTCTGACATGCTCTTACATTTGGTCTTTTTTCAGTTATTAATGGCTAATATCACATAATATTGTATTCACCACAAACTGGGCTACAATATTATGTAAGTAAAATGTATGTACATGTTTGTATTTTTAAGTAAATGATGTTTATGCATGGGTAGTAAAAAAAAAAGAAAAAGAAAAGATGCTGAAATAAGGCCAAGAAACACATACTAAACATTTGTTCACACACAATAAAGTTCTCTACTCTTGTAGAGTTGATAATTTGCTACAAAAAGATGTGAAAACCATTTTACCCACTCATTCACATGAAACAATACATTGATTTAACTTTTGTAAGACAGTTTTTGTTGTGTAAAGGCAATATGCAAGGGAGGGTCAATGGTCATGAATATTGATGATTCACAACAGAGGAGGCCCAACTCCCTAATGGCTTAGTCTGGATTGTGTTGACAAAAGGATGAATGTGGGGAGACTTAAAGAGAAAATCTTTTGCTTGTAGTGTAATAAAATAGTGTACAATGAAGTACAAAAGACTTAAGATTTTATTTATATCTGTACTTTGAAAAAAATAAGACTTTTATTTTACCAATGTTAAAAAAACATGAACAATACAATAGAGTCAAGAGTCAAGAAGCTTTATTGTATGCAATGATTCAAAATGTCAGCTGTAAATGTACAGTTTGGTGTGCATCTAAAAATACTTTACATATAAATTAAATATTTATATAAATATAAATTTGTTAAATGTTGTCATGCCATTGTTCAAAACAGTTCCTATTTAACTGAACACACAAGGGAACATTACATGTTTTGCATGACAGAACGGACTGCCTGCTGCTTGCCTGGATGTTGGTCTTGTGTCTCTTTGCAACAGGTGCATTATCACTGTCAGTGTTAAATCTGTAAATAAATAAATAAATAAATAAATAAATAAGTGGTTAGGGTTTGACAAATTTTGAATTAAAAATAAAATAAAAAATAAAATTATTACACAGTATTTTACTGTAGCAGTGACACTTTAATAAACTGTACTTACATATTAGTCTCAGTTGCTTTGAGAACTGAAAGAGACCTACGGCGTGTGTGTGTAGCAGGTAAAGGTGATGCAGACACATTCCTAAAAAAAAAATCATAATTAGTCTCATTGTGTATTTTCCAAAGTACTAAGCAACACATTAGTATTAATAATATATAACTAATATATCCTAATATGAAATATAAATGAAAAATAATTATAATTAGTATAGTATATCATAATTAGTATCTTGTATTTCCAAAGTACAAAGCAACACACCAGTATTACTAATACTGAGAACATAAAAAACGGTAAATGTGGCTTACACAGGATGAATGTCGGTCGCGTTGCTGCGTGCCCTCGTGCGAGTGTCAAACGAAGGTGAACTCGTTGCAGCCACATTCGTAAAAAAAAAAATCCTAATTAGTATCATGTATTTTTCAAAGTATTTACAAAGCAAACAATTAATATAATGTATTTTCCACATCAGTAATACAAATATTCTGCACGCATAATAGAAAAAAATGGTTACATGTGGACGTACTCTTTATTGTTCTCGTTGCTGCGTGCCCCCGTGCGAGCATCAAACGAAGGTGAAAGTGCTGTAGCCAGTGCAGGTGAAGACAAGAGTGATGCAGCCACATTCCTACAAAAGTTTTTAATAATTAATATAATGTATTCGACACAGTAACAGACTTATAAAGCATTAACTAAGGCAGTCAAGCATAGCTGAGATAAGATAATTGGGTACGGAGATGCGCTGTATATGTTTGTTAACGGGCCATTAACAGACATATTTATGGCTAAACATTTTAATTTAACACATGACATATCTCCGGGCACATTTACAGCTCATTGACACCACATTGATACATTTACACTCGAACAGATAGTCACGTAAACAAGGCTACTTGAGACATAAACACTAGTCAAAATATATTCTAAATAGTGATATTTCTATATAAAATATTGTATATTCACATTACATTAATCAGCATACTGCTTAATAAGAACTAACATTTTAAGGTAAATAAAAGTTGCCAATTACGAGACGTTTCTATAAAGTCGCTCTGAATATCTGCTTGCAAATAGTCTGTATACTGTACAGTATATATAATTTTACATCACACAAGATTTCAACAAATGTTAGTAAAACTTACTCTTCAGAAATTATATCCGCAGCTGGATCAAGTCGCTCTTCAAAATACAATTGTTCATCGTTGGAGTCCGTTTCATCTTCCCAGCGTGTCAATAAGTGAATGAATCTGTTAAAACTTTATGCTTCTTATAGCATTGTTTGGGGGCGTTGATCTTGTTTGCATAGCCCGCTCAGGTAATTTTCATATGAATGGCGCGCGCGGCAGGTGGGATCACATTAAGCGCTAATGAGGTCGAGCCAGAAAAACTGTACCTCTCTTTACTTACATACAGATTACACAAAAAGACAATATTTGCTTTCGATTTTAATTACCTCATTTAAAAGTAGACATTTCAGGCTTTCATTAGACATATGTATCATGTTCGTGTGATAAGTATTGGCGGAGTTATCAGTTCATGTTTGTAACGTGTTTCAGGAAGATGGTCAAGGAGACAGAGATGTCTGAATGCACACCCTGGTTATTTTCTTTATTTGCCAAAAGCACAGCGTTTTGTTGTTATTATGAAGGCAGTCAAATAAAAGTAGACACTTCACAGTTTCGAATGAGTTATTACATGTATGTGTATGATTATGAATGACGGAGTATTTTAAGTGGATTTCATGTTGAAGAGGAAAAAAGCACCAAAAACGCGCCTGCGAGCCTGTCGACCCCAGAGGGTTAAAGTAAAATAGAAAATTACAAATAAAATCTCCTGCAAATAATCAAACAGTATTGGGATAAGTAAAAGTACTTAGAATGCAATAACAGTAACAAACCAAGAAACACTCTCCAAGTGTATGCCAGTGTTTGTTTTCTGATGCACACTAAATATGCAATAACTGAGTTTAACACACACTGAGCTTGCCTACACTAGCATGCACACTGTGTATATTTCAAGATTGTTGAAGATGGTTGGTCAACATTTCACATAGGTCACAGCAACTCGCTGTCGCCACCATTTTTTCTGTCAGCCGCAATGGCGAAAGTTTGATTTTGACATTGGTGGGGACATAATTTATTTGACATTGGTGGGGACATAATTTATTTGACATTGGTGGGAACAACATTCCCCGTATTTTGTGCATAAAACTGTCGTTATAAGAATACTTTCTTCCTCACATAACGGTAACCTGCATAATCACATTGCATATTGCTTCATACAACGGAATATAGCTGCAGCCGACCTAAGCACAATAGCGAGAAAGACAAAGCCAATCAAACAGCGACATGCTTTAGAGAGGCAGGACTCAAAAAAAAAGCACAGGCCAATCATTTTAAGGAGGTGAGTTACAGAATCCGCCTGATTCATTGCAGGGGGTAAATCTGTTAACCGTTTGTGTTCCACAAGTTGCACTATTTTTTACAGAACGCAGTTGTAAAATATTCTCATCTTATATGATTCCGGGATAAATGTTAAATTAAATAAGTAAAAAAGCACAAGACACAGACGGATATCACTGGTTATGTGTAAATATATCTAGGCTTGGTTGAATTATTGCTAGGGACAATTGAGTGTTCCCTGGATATTGGTAGGGACATGTCCCTACCGTCCCTACCCAAATCGACGCCCTTGGTCAGCCGTACTCACTGTACATCAGAGTCTCTTCCGATTTAACATTCAAAACACTTAACCTGTTATGTGGTCACCGTGCCATCCACACGCCCCAGCGCTAGGAGATGAGTCTGCATCAACTTCATTGTAACTCCATCTAAGCCTGCAGGAAGCTCCATATGCGCCAGTTCTCATTAATATTAAATGAGCTATGCTGCTCCGCTTCGATTGGCTAACCGTAATATATTTAAAATAAAATAAAATAAAATTACAAATAAAATATCCTGCAAATAAACAAACAGTATTGGGATAAGTAAAAGTAATTAAAATGCAAAGATTATAAGAAACCAAGAAACACGCTCCAAGTGTAAGCTTGCATTTGGTCTCTGATGCTGTTCATCCTCCACCATTTCTCTCAAAGAGAGATTATAAGATTAAAAGTTAATAAGTGTTCCTTATAAAGTATACTTCCTTTCAAAAAGCACAAGCTTGCAATATCATCTTACTAACAAAGTCCTTCCCCACACACATTACGGTTTCCCTTTAAGGGTTACTGACCGTGGTATCCTATGAGCATTGAGGGTTGTCTTTTTAAGAGAGCAGGGTTTTGAAGTTGGATAGCATTAGTAATGTTCCTCCATTGAGCATGAAGTTAACCATTCATTTCCTTCATCATTCATTCTACCTACTCCTACTAAAAGCCCCATTCTGACAACAATACATACACACACACACACACACACACAAACACACACACACACACACACACACACACACACACACACACACACACACACACACACACACACACACACACACTCATTGTTTCACACAGAATTAATACATATGACTTTCTCTGATTTACATTGTTTTAATGTGTCTTTACTTAAGCTGGTAAAATGTACATTTACATTATATTCACACAAATTTAGGCTAAAATCTTAAGACTATTTTAGTGATTATAGTTCAAGTTATAAAAGAGATCATTTTAGTGGGCAGGGAGAAAAATTCTGCTTTACATTTGGAAGGGTATGTTTTAGCCATTTTCTCCCCATTTTAGTCATCTGCCAAATAGAAACCACTATCTAACTGTGCACAGATATTACACAACAGCTAGTAGATGTGGAGAGATAAACTATTGATTACTTTTCATTAAATACATGAACTAATGTGCTGTCTGCCCTTTTCTGTGTACATGTGCAACTGTTGCTGTGATTGACAGGTGAGAGAGAGAGAGAGAATAGACCCCTCCCTCCCAGAGAACGTGGCCAATAGTGATCTCTTTATTGGAATTTGAATATTTAAATTTAAAATCTGTGTATGAAAGGAAGAACACTTTCATATCAGATGTTTAATTCATGTTTAAAGTTATTTATCTGAAACATGCACATAGATTGTCTTTTACCTTTACCTACTTTTTTTTATCTGTGGGACCCGAACATGGATTTTTTTCTGCTTATACTCTAAAGTTAGCAAACATTATTTTACATTATTACAATAAATAAATAATTGAATAAACATTTTCCTCTTTGTTATAACAGTAATGTGTTGGTGGCCCCAAACCTGCTGCGCGTGGGGACCCCTGAGAAAGTGTTTGTGGAAGCGCAGGATTATAATGGAGGTAGCATCCCAGTGATGATTAGTGTGAAGAACTACCCAAAGAAAACTTCAGAACTGACATCTAAATCAGTCCTCCTCACTGCTGATAAAAACTACCAGGCAATTGTAGACATAACGGTACACACACACACACACACACACACACACACACATACACACAATTTATTGAATTTTTCATGACACAATTTAACATGCCATATTCCGCATAATCATTATTGCCTAAGCCGCTGTACACAGCTTGAATGCATCATTTCCAGCCTATAATTATTACAGATCTATCAGTTACTATGTTGGCAATATTATTAGATGTTGTTTATGCGTTTTTTGTGAAAATAGTCAGGAGAAAGGGACTGGCTGCTTCAACCAAACAGGATCTTCTCAAAATGGCATAATGCGAGTCAGCTTCTGTGCATATATTGGATTTGAACTCACACCATCCAGAGAATTATTGCAAAGAAGCGTGAGAACAGTACCATGCAGACCATAAAGGACCGCAGCCTACCAAGGAAGACTAGCAATTGTTTTTTGTAAGGAGGATGCAAAACATCTCAATGTGTAACTTCAAAACAGCTTCCAATGTTCTGTATGAGACTTTCAGTAGTGTGGGGCCTCTAATTTCATCTCGCACTGCAAGACAATGCCACAGGAGGCTGGATATAGAGGTGGCATAGCAGTAAAGAAATCAATTATTAGTTCTGTCTTTGCCAAAGAAGAAGAAGTTCAACATGATTGCTTTGGATGGTGTCTGGTATGATAATAGGACACCAGGGGTGAAACATTGATGGTATTGGGATGCATGTTTTTGACAGGTACTTGAAGGATCTACAAAATTGCTGGCACTTTAAAAACGGACCAATATTTCCTATTGGTACCCTAACCACTAGGCTACCACATGCTATATATTGGTTCTTTTTGCAGCCACTGACTCCCTTCACAGCAAAATAAATTATACAATAACATTGAATTAAAAAATATATATCAAAATCTTTACATCTTAGATATATTGCTTAAATGTGAAAAAAAATTCATGCATTCGGGTTTTTGCAGGAGTTATGCATTACACCCATTTAATTCAAATAAAATTTTGAACAATTAATGAAAAAATTCAGTCATAAATAACATCAATAATTGTATTAAGTAAATAGTTTCTAAGTTTTGAGAATGCAACAAATATTAATTTTTACAAAGTTTGCTGTCTCAATATTTATGATGGCAATTTGCATGTTCCACAGAATGCTATGAAGAGTGATCATATGGATTGCAATTAATCTCAGTGATTCTCTCATTAACACAGGTAAGAGTCTTGACAAGGCTGGAAATGACTCTTTCGTGCTAATTAAGAATAACAGACTGGAAGCTTTAAAAGGTAGGTGGTGATTCAGAGAACAAAACATCGAAATTTTGGGTTCATGGCCAGAAAACACCCCAAACCATAATCCCATTGAGAACCTTTGTTCCGACCACAAGAGGCGGGTGGACAAACAAAAACCAACAAAAGCTGACACACAAGCATTAATTATGCAAGAATTGGCTCCCATCAGAAGTTGACTGACAGCATACCAGGGTGAAATGCAGAGGTCTTGAAAAAGAAGGGTCAATATTGCAAATATATTGTATGTATATGCTCTTTGCATAAACTTAATGTAATTGTTAATAAAAGCCTTTAATACGAAATGCTTGTAATTATACTTCAGTACACCTTAGGAAAATCTGACAAAAAAAATCTAAAAATACTGAAGCAGCAGACTTTGTAAAAATGAATATCTATGTCATTCTCAAAACTGTTGGCCATGGCTATATGCTTCATTTTTTCATCTCTTTTTTATAAACAACAACAACAACATTTGGGTTCATATTAAGACATATATATATATATGGGGGGGCACGGTGGCTTAGTGGGTAGCACGTTCGCCTCACACCTCCAGGGTCGGGGTTCGATTCCCGCCTCCGCCTTGTGTGTGCGGAGTTTGCATGTTCTCCCCGTGCCTCGGGGGTTTCCTCCGGGTACTCCGGTTTCCTCCCCCGGTCCAAAGACATGCATGGTAGGTTGATTGGCATCTCTGGAAAATTGTCTGGAGTGTGTGAATGCGTGAGTGAATGAGAGTGTGTGTGTGCCCTGCGATGGGTTGGCACTCCGTCCAGGGTCTATCCTGCCTTGGTGCCTGATGACGCCTGAGATAGGCACAGGCTCCCCGTGACCCGAGAAGTTCGGATAAAGCGGTAGAAAATGAATGAATGAATGAATATATATATATATATGTATATATGACACACAAGGGGTATGTCAGATAGCTTCTTATTTTGAACAGTAAAATTAAGTGTGTAATTTTCCTTTGGCTCAGATTCCTGACAATATGGGTTTCTTTAGTGAAGACCCACTGGAGAAGCAGTATGTGTATCTGCAGGCTGAGTTTCCTTCCAATGTGCTTGAGAAAGTGGTCTTAGTATCGTTTCAGTCTGGATACATGTTCATTCAGACAGACAAGAGCATCTACACACCTGGAACAACAGGTAAAACAGTCTGGACTCATTGATGAAATACAAACTGGACTGTAATTTGGCAAAAGCTAAAGCAATGATGAAGGATGCAGTCCAAATATTTGTCCAGTACAAATATTAAACACATTTAACAATTCATGCAAGACAGATAAAAAAGCAAATGAATCATTTTTGTCCCAGTTCTTTACAGAATCTTCTCACTGACTCCTGATCTGCAGCCTGCTGACAAGAGTGAAGAAATCTACGTGGAATTCATAGTAAGTGTTCAAACAGCTGGGGTTTTACCTATTGAACAGTCTCTAACAGTTTCAATTTCACCACAAGCTAAAATTACTGTATATTCTGTTTTTGTAATCTGCTTCTTCATCCATTATGTATTTTTTTAAAATATAGTAGAATATCACAAATTATTTTTTTCATTTTTTCCCCAAGAATCCTCAAGGAATCACAGTTGTCAGAGAAACATTAGATCTTAAGGAAGGGACCAAAAGATTTTCATACTACATCCCTGAAATTGCCAAGTTAGTCCACTGAATTGGGGCTTCTAAATATGAAACAGTCATTACAGATTTTATTATGTTTGCACTTATTATATTTTGTTATTCATAGAGAAAATATTAACATATTTAATCTGAAATGCTCTCTTTTTAACAGATCTGGAATATGGACAGTAGCAACACGGTACAAAAACTCCACACAGAAGTTCACTGCTGAATTTGAAGTTAAAGAATATGGTACAATTTATAATTAGACTACAAACATCCCTACTTCTGGTTTGTCTACATGTGTGTTTACATGTTGCTTTTCACTTTGCAGTGCTACCAAGCTTCGAGGTAACATTAAATCCATCAAAAACCTTTTTCTACGTTGATGATAAGAAACTCAACGTTGATATAACTGCCAAGTAAGTAGAACATGACAAAGACATTAAATTCTAATAAATTAAAATAATTTTGCAAGTGATGTCACAGTGAGGGCCTAAATAATGAATACACCACTTAGTTACTGCTTTGTAAAATACTAAGATACTGAGTGGTCTGATGAAGCAGAGTGATTTCATTCCTAATTGACATTTAGGATTTAACACCGTAAAAGTCCCTGTGATTGAGCTGACACTGTAGACACAAATATATTATAAAAAGCCAACCCTTCTGCAGACATCGTCTGCATTCCTATGCAAATTAGGAGCACCAAGTCAAGCTGACCTTGTCTGTTTGGACTGCTTATAAAAAATGCAATATGCAATGTCCAATGTTCATGTGTGTGTGTGTGTGTGTGTGTGTGTGTGTGTGTGTGTGTGTGTGTGTGTGTGTGTGTGTGTGTGTGTGTGTGTGTGTGTGCGTTTGTGTGTAGCATCAATTTGGTAGATCATATTTTGCCCTCTGCTAAGCAAAGGCATATCAAAAGTGTGAAATATTTACAAATATGTAGCTTTTATATTTCTAACAGGGCTTACTGTATGTGCATGATCTAACTTTTTTGTGAATTATACGAAGGAACCTGTTTGGAAAAGATGTGAATGGTGTTGCATTTGTGGTCTTTGGCATTAAGAATGATGAGACTAGAACTAGTCTGCCTGCCTCTTTAACCAGAGTACAGGTCAGTTACACATCCTCTAATATTTCACATTATAACATCTGTATGGAAATAATCATTAATTCATTTGCTCACTTCTTAATTTATTGTATTCACATTTAAACACAAAGTGGGCAAAATAAAACAAAATATTTGTGTGATTTCTGACTCTGAAAGTCTCTGTCCCAGTTCCATCAATCCAGTTCACAACTGGTCTTAACATGTCTGTGGGACTGTATTTAATCCAATTTTTATTTCTTTTGGAACCTGCCGACTGTCATGAATGCGGGAATAAAATGGACCCAGATGCAGGATAGCAAAATAAACAGGGTTTAATAAGAAAAAGACACGAAATATATCACGGTCTAGAGACAACAGTAGATTCCACGCTGCACAAGTCAACGCAGCACAGTTAAATAGACAGAGAAACTACAATGGGAAAGAGGTGTGGAGACAGGGAGGAGCGGACGAAGGTGGGGCATGGTGACACGTGACGAGGAGCGTAAACACATGCACGTGGCCAAAGTCTGGGCGGAGTCCTGACAATAAACTTCTGTGACTGTTACATGGTCTCTTTTGGTTCTGTGAGCATCTTATCTGACATATAAAAAAATACTATCTTGGAACATTTGTGTCCAACACAAAGTCCCTTCTATATATGAATATTTTTAATGAATTAATTACAAATAATGCAGCAACCTTTCATAGCTGTATTTGAGTCTGTTTAAAACACATTATCTGTTCATTCCTAATGATGTATTTATATATAGTTATTAGTTTCAAGTTCAAGCTTGTCATGTGCACAAACTTTCCAGGGCAATTGTACATTACTAATACTACTTACATGTAGAATTTTATGTTACATATAGATCATTAATGGAAATGGACGTGCTGAGCTCACTAAAGAGACGGTCCTACGCTCCTTCCCTGATATTAATCAACTGGTCGGAAGCTTTTTGTACATTTCTGTCAGTGTTATAACTGAGAGTGGTAAGATGCCAGCAATTGTGTATGTATGTATGTATGTATGTATGTATGTATGTATGTATGTATGTATATAGATCTTTTCAGCTGTCATTTCTCATTAATAATATTTCAGGTAGTGAAATTGTTGAAGCACAGAAGGGGGGCATTCAAATTGTTACATCACCTTACACCATCCAGTTCAAGAGAACCCCAAAATTCTTCCATCCAGGAATGTCTTTTGATGTCACAGTATGCATGCCTTTACACCTTATGCAATCTCTTTACAATCTTACAACTGATGATTTAAATATTTGATGAGACACCAGATAAAGTTTAATCCCAGTTAGTCCCATTGAACTACACCGATTACAATGTATGTCTGATCTGGATTTGAAAGGTTTATGTGACCAATCCGGACCAGTCACCTGCTAAAAATGTGGACATACTGATCCAGCCTGGTGAAGTTAAGGCTCAAACAAAGACTAACGGCATGGCCAAGGCCATTCTGAACACCCAGGGAGGAGATAAGCCACTACATATCACTGTGAGTCATGTAAAATAGGCTTTTTGTATGTACTGACTCCATATCAACTTGTGTTTATCTCATAAAAATAATAGAACTGGAATTATCAAGAAACATAATATTTAAAAAAAATACACCATAGACCAAACTGGTAAACCATCTTTTCAGTTGCTAAGATGTTTGTCAAGAGCATTAATGTATTTTAAACTAAACTAAAATGGATTTGCTATGTATCCAGGCGAGAACCTCAGCCCAAGGCATTCCAAATGAAAGACAAGCTGAAAACAAGATGACTGCCCAACCTTACGCCACCAAAGACGGCTCTGGCAATTACCTACATTTAAGTGTAGATGATGCAGAACTGAAAATTGGTGATCAGTTTAACATCGATGTAAACTTCAAAACTACTGTCCCCAATCAAGATGTAACTTATCTGGTTAGTATATACATTTAAAGATCTTGGTGGTATTGTGAAGTAGTTCTACTGGTAACTAAAAAATAACTGGATTGATTTTCTTTGTGTCAGATCCTTAGTAAAGGACAAATTGTACAAGGTCACAAGTTTCAAAGAAATGGACACCTTGCAGCGACTCTGTCTCTATCCGTCACCAAGGACCTGCTTCCCTCATTTCGACTGGTTGCATATTACCATGTAGGATCCTCAGAAGTTGTGTCTGACTCCATCTGGGTCGACGTGACTGACACATGCATGGGAACGGTAGGCAATCTGATTCCTTCGCAAAGTAAGTTAAAATATTATACTGAATATAATAACTTCCTGAACTGTAAGTTTAGGAGTAAATCAGGATTGTAGGGAGTCACACATTACACATTCCAGTGAGTATTCTGTTCACTGGAATATTCACTGGCCAAAAGATGTTCCAGCAAGATATGTCCCTGTCCACAAAGCAAGCTCTATGAAGACATGGTGTGTTAAAGTTGGAGTGGAACAACCAACCAACCAGGCCTGCACAAATCCTAGAGGATTCACACATGTAAATGCAGTCAAAGGTGGTTTCATTAACCACTGAAATAAAATGTGATATGTATCTTTTTTTTTTTTTTTTTTTTTGAGTCTGTGCTGAATTGAATTTTTTTTCTTTGGAAGTTTACTGATTGGAAAGTTATGAGTTCTTGTAAAAGACTTCTTGTCCTACACCTTGGTTGTCAAATGTGTTGTGCAGCAATCTAAGATCTGTGCTGAGATAGGAATTTTGATAGCTTGACATGGTAAAATATCTTGACATAGATATCTTACCATGCACTCTTGTCCAAATTCTTCTTGGACATAACTTCTGCCAAGACTGCTTTCTACAAGGAAAACCTTAAAGCTACTGCTTCAAGCTTTATCCTCCCTGACTGCTGAATAGTTTGCCTCCTTTCATGAGAAGATTGAGAAAATCTGCCAGACCATCACTTCTGCCATGACTACCAATACACAAGTTTCTACAAGTCATCCTCCCCTGCAATCCAAGCACCTGCCGACTGGATCAAATCTCTTCCATTACCCTCCAAACCATCTTGCAACACGCCCTGCCATTCATCACAACAATCATCAATGGATCCCTAACATCTGGTCATGGACCAACTAACTTCAGGAGAGCAAGAGTTATTCCTATCCTGTCAAAACCTGCTCTGGATCCTTCAGACATCAGCAACTACAGACTGGTATCACTTCTCTTTTTTCTTTCTAATATTCTGGAATGCACTGTTTTCAGACTGGAGAACACTCTCCATGATCAAAACCAATCTGGCTTTAAGGCAGCACATTCCACACATGCTGCTAGATTAGCTGATCTGTCATCTGTGCTCGTACTCTTTTACCTGTCTTCAGTGTTTGACAGAGTCAATTACAAGACTCTATTGTCCACCCTCAGGAGTCTTGGAGCAGTATAGGAATGGTTTGCTTCCTACCTGGAAGGTCGCTTATATCAGGTAACAGAGTGGATCAACATCTGCTCTCAACTGGTGTCACACAAATCTTAGTGCATGATCATCTTCTTTTCTCCCTCTATACTCACTCTCTTGGAAAAGATGTATCCTCACATAGGTTCTCTTACCACTGCTATGTGAATAAAAATCAAATTATCCTCTCCTTCCCTCCATCAGATACCACAACTTCTGCTAGGATCTGTATATCACAATGGATGATGGAACATCAGCTAAAACTCAATGAAAGCAAAACTGAACTGCTAGTCATAGGTGATTCATCCCAAGGTCAACATTCTTCTACCAATATACTTACTCTCCCTCCTCTGAACATAACAACTTAATCTGGCCTCCCTAACTTTGTTCCCCAAATGTCCAACATGAGCTGTCCCTCTGTTGTACTCGTTCCTAATCCTGTCCAATCTTGTCACTCACAAAGAGAACCTCAACATCTTCAACTTGGCTACCTCTAGCTCTGACTCTTGTCTCTTCTTCAGTGACACTGTCTCTAAACCATACAGCATGGCCGGTCTCACCACTGTCCTGTACACCTTCCCCTTGATTCTTGCTGATATTTTCCTATCACACAGAAGTGACACCTTTCTAAACCCATTCCAAACTGCCTCGCTTCTTTACCTCTTTCCCACTCTCTCCATTACTTACTCTGGACTGTTGACCCCAATTACTTAAATTCCTGTACCTTCTACACCTCTTCACCCTGTAACCATACTGTTCCACCTCCCTCCCTTTCATTCACACACATTTACTCAGTCTTACTACAAATGCCTTTCATTCCTCTTGTCTCCAGCACAAACCTCCACCTCTCCAGGTTTTCCTCCACCTGCTCCCTGCTCTCACTACAGATCACAATGCCATCTGCAAACATCATCGTCCAAGTAGACTCCTTTCTGACCTCCTCTGACAACTGGTCCATCACTATAGCAAACAGGAAGGGGCTCAGACCTGTCTCACCTCCACTTTGAACTCCTCTGCCTGACCTACAGCACACCTCACCACTGTCCTGCTCCTCTCATACATGTCCTGCACCACTCTGATATACTTCTCTGCTACTCCTGACTTCCTCATACAGTACCACAGCTCGTCTCTTGGCACCCTGTCATATGCTTTCTCCAAGTCTACAAATACACAGTGCAACTCCCTCTGACCATCCCTATACTTCTCCATCAAAATTCTCAGAGCACAAATTGCATCTGTTGTGCTCTTTCTGGGCATGAAGCCTTACTGCTGCTCATAAATTTCCACTACCTTCATTAACCTAGCTTCCACTACTCTTTCCCACAGCTTCATTGTATGGCTCATCAACTTTATCCCCCTACTGTTGCTGCAACTCTGCATGACACCCTTATTCTTTATAATATTCCTTATTCGGCACTAACACACTTCTCCATTCCTCAGGCATCCTCTCACTCTCTAAACAACTCCTGTTGAACAAACTAGTTAAAAATTCCACTGCTGCCTCTTCTAGACACTTCCAGACCTCTAAGGGGATGTCGTCAGAACCGACTTCCTTTCCACTTTTCATCCTTTTCAAAGCCTTCCTGACTTCATCCTTTCTAATCTTATCTACTTTCTGTTCCACAGAGTTCACCCCTTGTACTCTTTTTCCCCTCTCTTTTTCCTCATTCATCAGCTCCTCAAAGTATTCCTTCCATCTCCTCTGTACACTCTCCTCACTTGTGAGCACCCTTCCATCACTATCCTTAATAATTCTAACTTTCTTCACATCCTTCCCATACTTATACTTTATACTTATATACTTTACTTTATTGTCCCCAAAGGGGAAATTCTTTTCCACAATACTGTACTTGTTCGACACACACAACATAAACATAAACACACTTGTCATAATACACACATGTCAAGAAACATTCAGAATCACATTCAGCGATGTCTATTGTTAAGATACTTAATGACTGAGGGAATCAGGCTTCTTCCAAAGTGGGCCCTTCTGCCCTGTACCTGCGCCCTGAGTGCAGTGGGGCTAGATACTCATTTAGTGGATGTGTGGAATCCCGTTCTGTTGAAATGGCAAGGTGTCCGATAGCTGTGTCATTGAGTTCTATAAGGTTAGGTGTAGGAAGTCCTATAACTTTTGCAGCAATATTGGACACCTTTGTGAGTTTGACCATATTTTTAACAGAAAGCATGCCGAAAAAACAAGTTGAACAATACAGTAAAATTGACTGAATAATGCTTTGCTAAAGTAGTAATAGTAAACAAGGACCGACATTAAGTCCTTTGAGTTTGCGAATGTCTGACGGTCTTTCATGACTTCTTTTCTGAATGTACATAATGTGCTGAGCAAAGGTGAGTGTGTTATCCAGTGTCACTCCCAGATATTTGAAACTGTCCACTATTTCAACTGGTTGGTTTTGAATGACAATAGGGTGCTGCGGTGTAGAGGGACTGACTATCAGCTCTTTTGTCTTGCTAACATTCAGATTCAGGTGGTTACCCTCACACCACTGAGTGAAGTGCATAACAGTGGTGTGATAATCCATGACAAAGTTGTTGTCTCTAAGCAGGGCAAGAATGGCTGTGTCGTCAGAATATTTTAAATATTTTATGCTAGACAAAGGGCTGATATTGTCATTTGTGTAGAGTGTATACAGAAATGGGCTTAACACACAGCCCTGCGGTGCTCCGGTATTAATAGTAAGAGCAGAAGATGTAATTGAGCCCAGCCGTACTACTTGCTGCCTGTCGCTAAGGAAGTTGTGTATAAGTTGAATCAGCCGAGAAGGGGTGTTGAGGTGATACAGCTTCAGAATCATCACGTCTTTGGATGCAATTAAAGGCAGAGCTAAAATCCACAAAAACTATCTGAGCAAAATTGCCAGGGGAATCCAGGTGCTGAAGGAGGAAATGCAGCAGACAGCCTACAGTGTCCTCTTTGCCTCTTTTAACCTTATAGGCAAATTGGAGGGGGTCCAGTTGTGGATTGACAACTGGCAAGATGAATTTCAGCAGCAGCTTCTCCAGGCATTTCACAATTATAGATGTAAGGGTAACAAGTCGGTAGTCGTTAAGCTCTGAAGGCCGAGGTTTCTTAGGAACCGCGATTATGATGGACATTTTCCATATGGAAGGTATGATGGCAGTGAGATAAACCTCACTGAAAAGTAAGTGAATGACATATGAGAGTTCTTGAGCGCAGTTCTTCAGCACCTGTGCTGAGATGCCATCGGGACCCGGGGCCTTGCCCAGCTTACATCTGCTGAGCTGATGCCTCACATCTTCCACGGTAAAGGGGGGTAATTCATCAGGGTCTGGAAGAGGGAGGGCTCTCAAGATGTTATCACATTCAGTTGAAAAGTTCTGCTTGTCAAAACGAGCGTAGAATGCATTCAGTTCTTCTACAAATACTACTGGATCTGTTGCAGAATTTTTACATGAAGTTGTTCTGGGTTCATATCCTATTAGTGTCCGTGCTGTCTGGAATGCTTGTTTTGTGTTCATGTTCCAGTCTGTCCTTATATTTCAGTTTTGCCTTAAATACAGCATTCTTAATATTGCGGTTTGCCAATTTCAAGCTAACCCAGTTCTTTTCTCTGAATGCTTTATTTTTCTATTTTTATTTTATATTTTATTTTTCTGTTTTTCTTTAAGACATTGTTTTATTTAGGAAGTAATCCATGGCTTAGAGTTTGGATATTTCCTTTCTGTTTTAACAGGAATGCACGTGCTAATACAAAAGTTTATATAATCAGTAATAACAGAAGCCTTGTCATTCAGATTCCCATCAAAAATGTTCCAATCAGTGCATGCCAAAGAACACTGTAAGCATGCGATGGGGTCCTCCGACCACTGTGGGGCACTGTAGCATTGTGGACTATGTTTCTTGAGTTGTTGTTTATACAGCGGGAGAACCCTGCTGAAAAATCCAGTATAAACCAGCAGGAATTCCATGCTGGTCCAGGCTGGTTTTTACTGGTTCATGCTGGTATAATGCTGGTCAGTGCTGGTATAGTGCTGGTATAGTGCTGGTCAGTGCTGTTATAATGCTGGTCAGTGCTGGTATAGTGCTGGTATAGTGCTGGTATAGTGCTGGTATAGCTGGGTGGCCAGCATAGTCATGGCGTTATCAAGCAAAACCGGGCTGGTTTAGCCGGTTAACCAGTATGATCTTTCTGGAATGAGCATTATGGGAACAACCTTCATTTTTGCTTGTCTATGTTTCTATGTAACACATTAATATAATATTAAAACACAATATATTGGAATATATTTAATTATAAGTGTGTTATTTCTTTTGCTCCCATTTTGAATAAAGACCTGAAATAACAAAGCTCAAAAAGCTTTGAATAACAAAGAATAAAAACATTTAAAAATCATCCATTAGGGATTAAAGTGTCTCCACAAATTAAATATAGTAATACCAACAAATGTTGACTTCCCGGGCTCCATGAGGGAAGCAGCATATAAATCATACAGAATGATGGTTTTTGAAAGATTTATATATATATGTAAAGCGGTAATGTGAAGAGATATTACCCAGCATCAGCGTTGCTATGCAACCTTTAAAGCAACTATGTTCACGAAGGTACTGTAAATGTAGTTCCTGCACTTTCCAAAAATAAATCTCACAATGTTTTCGACTACATTATATACCTTACAGTGTTTATCGAAATTAGTAGTAGTAACTCATCATGTTTTTGCCACCGTAATTAGGATTTTGTTTTGGGGTAAATAAAAAGCTTCAGATTCTACACGACGAATCTGCTGATCACTGGGAATCAGAATGTTTGCATACGTGACGTACCTGGATGACGGCTGCACGGCAGTTGTTTCAACTAGCAAAATTAAGGACTTTAACTAAGACATGTTTGACCAAACAGATTTATTGGGTACGATGGAAGCAAGATTTCTTCAGGGCACAAATACTAATGCTTAAAGGTATGTAAGTTAAGGAGTAGCTGTTTTATCGTAACTGCACAATATAAACAAATGAGTGATATACAGTTTTGTTTCTTATTTTGTTTCTATAATTTTTCAGAGAATAAAGAAGATATAGAGCAGAAGTTGTCTAAAGGCAAAAGACTTCAGGTAGCACCTCTTAAAAAAACATGGTCATCGCCACCACATACTACTTGTTACTCGCTAAAGCTATATTATTATAGCGATAGAGAGATCGAAAGCTAAGACCAAAAATGTGTGTTGTAAAAGTTATATTGTGTAACATTATTTGTGCACGTGTGTATATTACAATGGTCAATATTATAATGGTCATTGTCCAGTAAATATTTTAAACAAACATTCTATATGATATGCACTAAAAAATGTGATATGTAACAAATGGGTTTTGTTGTGGTCTTGCTGGGATTATACTAGCATCAAAAAGACAATAAATGTTGACCAACACACCAGCATCCCAGGCTGTCGGCCCGCACACAAGCATATCAGGCTGGTCGGCCAGCACACCAGCATACCAGGCTGTTCGGCCAGCACACCAGCAACCAGCACCTGATGCTGGACCAGCACAGCAGCATCCCAGGCTGCTTGGCCAGCACACCAGCAACCAGCACATAATGCTGGACCAACATACCACCATCCCAGGCTGGTCGGCCAGCACACCTGCAACCAGCACCTAATGCTGGACCAGCATACCACCATCCCAAGCTGGTCCCAGCATGCAAAACATACCTTATGCTGGACCAGCAATGCTGTTTTTTTAGCAGGGAAGTAGGATGACGTTATGATCGGATAAGAGCAGGAACAAAATGCATCGGTTATATTGTCGTAACACATATCCGGGATTTTTGCCCGCCACAGTTGTTAAAGTCCACCAGAAAGAACAGCGGTGCACTGGGATAAATAGCTAACTTGTCGTTAGCATCCTCGGCTATAAGCTCAGCTGCTTTATTGATATTGGTGCTGGGGGCAACATAAACACAGCTGACCACAACAACAGGGAATTCCCGAGGCAGATAGTAGGGACGGAGGGAAACAGTTAGTATCTCCAAATTGGCTGTACATGACTTGTGATGTACGTTGATGTTATTACACCACCTGTTGTTTATGTACAAGCACACCCCACTGCTGTGCATCTTCCCAGATTGCTCAGTTCTGTCTGCCCTAATTATACTAAAATTGTCCAGACTGACTTCAGCATCCGAGACCAACTGGTCTAGCCATGTTTCTGACAGGGCGATGATACAGATGTCCCTGAAGGCCCTTTCCAGTCGACACCTTGCATGTAGCAGATCCATTTTATTACGAAGTGAGTGTACATTTGACAGAATGATGGAGGGAAGAGGTTTGAATGGTCTTTTTCTAATTCTACTGCGAATACCCCCACGTCTTCCTCTTTTCCTTGGCTGAAGCTCCGGTGGTAGAAGCACATCAGGCTTGATGTTACACAGCAGCAAGGACCAGTGTAGTAAAAGTGCATCATGGCTATAGGTGAGTAACCTGTTGCCAGTGTCTGTCGGGTGTGCATGGTTCCTGCCTATCAGCCATGCCATCAGGATTATTGTGATAGTAATTATCTTGTAGCAATGAATCATTGTTTATCCAGCCAAGTATAACTTAACATAGAACAAAAAAAAATCTGTAACCTCTGCCTAGCTAACCTATACAAGTCCTTCTCTCCTTCTCTAGTGTCTAACCTAGTGTACAACTCGTCATATGCCACCTCCCTCTTCACTCTGTGCTGTAACTCATTGTATTCCTGTCTATTCTCTTCAGTCCTGTCCATGTCCCACTTCTTCTTGGCTAATCTCTTCCTCTGGATACTATCCTGAACTTCCGCATTCCACCAACACACCCAGCACCTTTCTCCCTGATCATTTCTGCTGCAGTTTCCCAGTCATCTGGCAGAGCTACCTGACCACCCAGAGCCTGCCTCAACTTCTGTCTAAATTCCTCACAAAATTCCTCCTTTTTCAGTTTCCACCTCTTGGTTTTCTTCTCTAACTTTGACCTCTTCATCTTTCAGACCATCAGAGTCATCCTACACATCACCATCCTATGCTGTCTGGCTACACTCTCTCCCACTACCACTTTACAGTCACTAATCTCTCACTGTGTTAACCACAGCCATGTCCATCCTCTTAGCAATGTCCACTACCATCTGTCCTGCAAGGTTCCTTTCCTTAACTCCAAACTTGCTCATCAACTCCTCATCATCTGTGTTTCCCTCACCAACACGTCCATTAAAATCTGCCACATACTCTCCATGACCTCATCTAATTCACTCCAGAATCTCTGTTTCTCCTCTAACTCACAACCTACCTGTGGGGTATAACCACTAACAACATTCAACATCACCCCTTCAATCTCTAACTTCAGACTCATCACCCTATCTGACACTCTCTTCACCTCCAGAACCTCCAAAACAATCCTCACAAACTCCTCCTTCAGGACCACACCTACCCAATTTCTCTTACTATCCACACCATAATAAACTACAAAGTAAAGCTCCTTTACTACAAGCCTTGCTACCCTTCCACCTGGTCTCCTGTATATCCACCTTCCTTCTCTCCATCATATCAGCCAGCTCTCTACCTTTCCCTGTCATAGTACCAACATTCAGTATTCCTATTCTCAGTCCTACACTCTTACCTTTCCTCGTCTCTCTCTCTCTCTCTGGCTGTGCACTCTCCTCCCTCCTCTACTTCTTCGACCAACAGTAGCCCAATTTCCCCTGGCACCCTGTAGGTCAACGATGCCGATGGTGGTTGTTGTTAACCCAGGCCTCGACCGATCCGGTATGAAATTCGTACTGACAATTCACATGGTTAAATTTGGCAATGTTTTATGCCGGATGCCCTTCCTGACACAACCTTCTCTATTTATCCGGGCTTGGGACCAGCACAGAAGTCACTGGACTGTGACCCCCGTGGCTAGATTCTGCACTTGATTAGCTTACAACAAGATATTACATTTTTTGCCTAGTCAGTTTCCAGCCATACAAAAAAAATCAGACTGGGTAGAGCACTGTGTAGCTTCTATTTGACAAGTGGGTTAACTAAGGAATTTGTCCACCCCTGATGTATTTGTTTCTCCCATTTTTTATTTTTCAATGCAATGTAGCTGACACTGGATATCAAAAGGAGTAAAAAGAATACTTTTATGCCTGGTGATGAATTTCAACTCATTGTTACCGGGGATCCAAAAGCCAAGGTTGGACTGGTAGCTGTGGATAAAGCTGTCTTTGTGCTCAACAAGAACAAACTCACACAGGCTAAGGTCAGTAATATCTGGCAGTGTTTTTTAATTCAATTATTATCTGTGTATCTTATGGATTCATGCTGTAATTTTTTTCTCAGGAATCAGGTGAAGGCACAAAACAGTGTCCCGGCTAATCTAATATTAATAGAGAAAATACATTGTACATATTTACATAACATGTACAATTTCCATCAACAGATCTGGGACATTATTGAGAAGCATGACACTGGCTGTACAGCAGGCAGTGGTAAAAACAGTATGGAGGTTTTCTATGATGCAGGTCTACTGTTTGAGTCTGATAAATTAGGTGGCACCAATGAAAGAACAGGTAAAAGTAGTTTTTTTAAATAAAAAATAACATTTGTGCTTTCTTTCTATATGCCCCAAAAGTCTTGAAAAATAGACAGCATCCAGCCTCACACTATTTTAGTGCATCCTGGCTTATCAGCCACCACTGTTCCACTGTTCGGAAGATCTCAATCAATCAACCAATCAATCAAAAAAATTTTTCAACACCATAACAATGGACCAAAGTGCTATACAATGTAAAATCATTATATAGGACATAAAAAGTATAATCATAATATACATCAAACTAACAATAAAATAAAGGTACAAAAATAACCATACATAATATGATGGTAAAACATACCAATCATACAGCAAAAGCCTTCGAAAAAAGGAAAGTCCCTTAAAACTACCCAAAGTGGGTAACATAACCTAACATAACCATTTACGGTGGGAGCAAAAATTTTATGTATTTATTTATTTATTTTATTTTATACAGTTTTATTTTAATTTAATTGCATAAAATTGTTCACAAGCCATACCTTCACTACATTTAAGCATATGTTGAAACTGTCCCATGCAGCACGCTTGTCCAAAGAACAATGTAATTGCAAATCATCTGCATAGATGTGGAAATTAATATTGTGGCATCTGAAAATAGACACCAGAGGCAACAAATACAGAGAAAACAAGGTTGCTCCAAGAATAGATCCCCGAGGGACCCCCCACAAAACATCCACAGTGTCAGAAAGACAATCTCCAATCTTAACTGAACATTTTCTGTCCCTTAGGTAGGAACCAAACCACTTCAAGGCCACATCATTAATACCAACATCATCTCTAAGACATGCTTATAAAATGCCATGATCAACAGTGTCAAAAGCTGTGTTCAAATCCAGCATCATCAAAGCAACACATTTCCCAGAATCTCTTCCCATTAAAATGTCATTTACGACTCTTATCAATGCAGTTTCATTACTATGGTTTCTCCTGAAACCTGATTGGAAAGTGTTCATTATATTATTATCAGTTAAAAAAATCTATAAGTTGAGTGTGGACAACTGTTTCTAAAGTCTTACTCATAAAAGGGAGTTCGGCCTACAATTTTTGAGATCCTGACTATTCAAGTTAGGCTCTCACGGCCTCTGACATAGTCATCGACTGGCGCGTGGCGGAGTGGGTATTGGCGTTCCCATAGCATCAGCCCTGATGCAGCGTCGAGTTCCCTCGAAAGGGAACTACACCAGGTTACGTATGTAACCCGGTTCCCTGAGAAGGGAACGAGATGCTGCGTCACTGGCCACGCCCCGAGCGTCTTTTCGCGTTTCCTTCAGACAAGTAGAAGCTGGAGTAATGTGACATAGATGCCCTTATATGGACTTACTGGCACGTATTCACTTTGTCATGTGTCCTTCCTGAGCCATTAAATTGGTGTGTTTGCACACAGAGCTTCAGACACAACTTCCTCACCGAAGCGTTACCATAGCGTCAGCCATGAAGCAGTGTCTCGTTACCGTCTCAGGGAACTGGGTTTCATACTTAACCTGGTGTAGTTTTCACTTTTGCCCTCATTGTATCAACAACATTAATCAACAGCAATTAGTGAGATGAATCAATTACCATTACCATGCAAAAGTGAATTATGATCTACTTTTAAAACATATCTTCAAGAGTTTAACTAAAAAATTCTCTGAAAAGTTCACCATATCAATGATTACATGATATATCCAAAAGTTGCCTGACTTTACTAATTGTTCTTGTGGCTGAATGCATAAATCCCCACAGCCATGCTTCCCTAAAGAGTTTAGGTTTGAAACCCTTCCCTAAAGAGTGGAGGTTTTTAAACCCTTCCCTAAAGAGTGGAGGTTTTTAAAACAACAAAGCAGGACTATATCTAGAATGGATGTTTAACAAGAACATATAGTGTTATGACCAGGGGTTCAGAAATATTTGGCCATTTAATGTTTGCTTTTTTTTGTTAAATGACAGGGTTATATTATGTGGAGTATCTCTCAAGGCCATGTCAATGAGATGATACTATAGAAATGATAAGAAATTAGAATAGAATAGGCACATAAATATATAATTTTGATTTGCAGCTGGTACAGAAAATTAACATCTTACCAATAAGAAAATTCAGAATTCAGAAAATTCAGAACAGTGATGCAATACAAACTGATAATAAAAAGGTACAAAATTATGGGGGGGAAACTACAGATTTAGACTTCGGTTACAAGTTGTTTCATTTTGAGAATTTACTTTTTTTAATAGCTCCTGAGTGTCCTACACCACTGAAGAGAAAACGGAGAGCAGAGACTCTACTCCAGGTTACACAAACACTGAGTAAGAAGCTAAACATTTTTTTTCACCTACTGTATTTTGTTTAGTTATGTAGTCATTAAAAATACCTAGATAGATAGATAGATAGATAGATAGATAGATAGATAGATAGATAGATAGATAGATAGATAGATAGATAGATAGATAGATAGATTATGGACAGACAGGTGGACGGATGGATTTAAATTTCTCATTGCTGATTTTTACCCTTTCCCCTTTTTAAGTTTCTAAATACAACAATGAACAGAAGAAATACTGTGCAGATGGACTGAGGCAGAACAGGCTTGGCTACACATGTGAACGGAGAGCTTCATTCATTTTAGATGGTGCAGAGTGTGTCAAGGCCTTCCAGGACTGCTGTAAGGAGATCCAAAAACACAAAGATAGTCAGGAAGACTTGTTACTTTTGGCTCACGGCAAGAACAACTTTGTTGTTTATTCAGAGTTATTAAATATTTTTTAATAATAACAACAACAACAACAACAATAATAATAATAACAATAACAATAACAATAACAATAACAACAATAATAATAATAATATAACAAATAAACCAATTACATGCAATGGTATTCACTGCTCCACAATACTGAATGTTTGTCTCTTGTCCAAGGCATAATTTAACATAAATTTTTTCAGGTGAAAATGATGATGATGATAATGATGATGATGAATTCATAAGCTCTGATGATATTTTCACTCGAACAAATTTCCCTGAGAGCTGGATGTGGGAGAGCATTGAGCTGCCAGATTGTGAAGAAAACATTCCATGGTAATTGCAATAATCCAGGATTTTTATTATTACTACATACATAAAGAAACTTGGCAGTACTTTTCAGATCTGTTCTTTCCCCTGTAGTGATAAAACAAGCCTCACCTTGGATAGTCAATATATCTTAGACTCTATTACTACCTGGCAAGTCCTAGCCATCAGTATGTCCAAGACCCATGGTTAGTCCCACATCATTTTAACATGTGAAGTAGAGTGATACATCTAAGATCTGAAATAGACACCTGCATATGACGAATGGAATATGAAGAATCTTTTTTATTTGTACCATGTAGGCATCTGTGTAGCTGATCCCTATGAAATAACAGTGGAAAAGGATTTCTTTGTGGATCTCAAGCTACCTTACTCAGCAGTTCGCAATGAACAACTAGAAATCAAGGCGGTTCTGCATAACTTATCCACTGAGAAAATGAAGGTATCTTTATTGTTGTCTGCAGTTACACATAAAAATAAAATAAAATAAAACATTATTACACTTTTTTTTTAGTTTGTGGAAACAGGGTGGGCCACTGTGTAGTTTTGCTGTAATGCTCACAGTACATGGCTTGCAGTGTTGGTTCTTCACATACATTTTATACAGGTTCTCTGGTGCACAATGTCCTTTGATAAATTCATATAAATCTCAGTGTTTATTTCTACATCACCCGACATTTCCAGGCTCTGGATACAAAGCCACCTTGGCCAGGATAAAATTGAATTGCTTTCTGAATCTTTATGATTGAAACTGCCACATAATCACTTCATAACTCACATTTATGTCTGCTTCATAACCCATTGCCTATTTTGTCCTCACAATGAAGACATCTGATGGACTTCCTCTTTCCACCAGGTGCGAGTGGATTTCTTTGAGACAGAGCATATTTGTAGCGCAGCCAATAAAAAGAAGAAATACCGTACAATAGTTAATGTTGAAGCAGAGTCCACCATTTCCATCACTTATGTGATTATTCCCATGGAACTAGGGGAACATCACATAGAGGTGCAGGCTTCTAGTTCATCACGTAGTGATGGAGTACAAAGAACCTTGAAGGTGGTGGTGAGTATGAGCAGATTATATGTGAGTGATTTAGTTTAACACTTAACAAGCATGGGCTAAATGTTAAAGTACTAGTTACTTGGTACTGAAAAAACATTGAAACACATAAACATTATTATAGATGTGAGGAAATAAATACACAAAAATAAATATTATATGATACTATGATGTAATCAAATTCACTGCCTAGATCAACATAAGGTCTGAATCTGTTTTCCCTTGTTCAGTCAGAAGGTGTGCTAACTGAACTCCCAGAACAAAATTTGGAATTAAATCCCTCTAAAGCTGGTGAGATCTTCTATATTCTGTACTTAAGCAACAGCAAACACTTCGTGATTTTTCTCCCTATTTTTTAAAGAATTTATTCCACAAATAATGTTTCTACATTTTAGATGCTTAAATAAGTTTTAAGTTATTTCTATTTCTGTTATTCTTTCTGTTTGTTTTTAAGGTGGCATTCAAGTTGTGCATGTGAAGACTGATATACCACCTGGGATGATTCCAAACTCTAAGGCACAAACTTACATCACTGTGGCTGGTATAAAATCTAACAAATTAATATAGACCAATATTGACCAATTCAAGTTTTGTCACCTAAGGTCACCTAATGTCATTCCTATCATATACTCATATATAGTGGCATAGTTTTATGTTAATCATAAGAGGACAGAGAGGTTATCAATCTTAGCATTAATGGGCCAGACCCACCAATAATTTTTTTTTTTTTTTTTTTTTTTTTTTTTTGTGGACACAATACACCATCTTTTCTGTTTCAGGAACATGCAGTTATGTCATCATATAAATTACCTGCTTACTACTAGTAGTTTTGTGGACAATAGGTAAGCAACATGATTGTTTGATGAGGTAATCCACAATGCTGATGGCGGATTCAACATTTGGTGTAAAGTTTTGCAATGGAAGGAGGAGAGACGGATGACTTTTTCAGATGCCCTAACTATCCACTTCAGGGTCTTGTGGTCCGAGAGAGACAGTTCCTAAACCAGTCAGTAGTGCAGCTGCTCATTATGTTCACAATAGAGCCCTCTGTAGTACATTGTCAGGATAGGGGATGTTCTCTCCATGCTCTCCTGAAGTCAACAACCATCTCTTTTGTCCATATTCAGAGACAGTTTGATAACTCAACATCAAGCTGTTAGCTGCATCACCTTCTCTCTGTATGATAAGTCAAGGCATAATCGGTAATTGTCAGATATTCCTGCAGCACATTTAATGTGGTTAATTTTTGTCTTGTCATTTTATACATTTTGAGGTACATCCTGATGTTTTGTAATTTTGCTATTACTCCTGATCGACAGCTTTCCGCATGTGAGATAGTATGAATGATTTGTTAGCTCTTTGCAGAGCATGGCTTCAGCAGTCGGACAAAAACAAGAATGTAATTCAAGTGAAGAACATCCTACGGCAACATACTTATTTATGGTTAATAATAATAATAATAATAATAATAATAATAATAATAATAATAATAATAATAATAATAATAACAATAATAATAATAATATTTTCACTTATGACAGCTGTATGATATTTTTGAATATGAGATTGAATGTAATCGGTCCATTCTGAACACATCCACACCTTCAAATATATATATATATATATATATATATATATATATATATATATATATATATATATATATATATATATATATATATGGGTGTGAAGAATCATCAAATGAGATTAATGTAACTTTCCCCCATTTAATTGTAATACATTGTAAAAAATTGTACTGGCAATTTATGTTGGTTTTATTTCATTATGCATCTCTACATATTAATTATCTACCCCTTTTCTACTCCCATTTCTCTGCAGCTTATTTTTTTATTGTTTTGATTAATAATGGTTTCAGGGCTGGGAGAAGATAGAATTTACCTTCCATAACTATTTTGTTATTGTATTGTTATTTGTATTTTATCTTCTTTAAGACAATGAAGTATATATTATGCCATGTCATAATATACAAGTTTACCTGCTTGTCCATTCTAACAACAATCTTACTATTCCTATATTTTCTTGAAGGTGAGGAGTTAAGTCAGACAATTGAGCAGGTCATAAGTGGGGAGTTTATGGGGCGCTTGATCGTCCAACCCCATGGCTCTGGAGAGCAAAACATGATCTTCATGACATTGCCTCTAATTGCCACACATTACTTAGATACCACCAGCCAGTGGGAAAGAGTTGTACTGCACCGACGTAATGAGGCTATCAAGCACATCCAGACAGGTGAAAACACTATAGATCAAAATCATTTAAGGTTTTGTAAGGCCACATATGTACCAGTATAATAAAGTTATAGGCCATTTTGTTCATCAAGCTTTTCTCGTCATCTCTCATATTTCATATCAGATGATGTAAAGTTCAAACCAGAGCAGCAACCTGAAATTCCTTATATGAAATTCATTTGTCAAATTTTAATTGAAAATTCTATCTAAATAGACGTTCCTTTTATTATTTGTCCTTTGTTCCTTGTCCAGGACATAAACAGTCATTGACATTTGTAGCTTTTATGCTATCTGCTGTGTCACTGGTTCATGCTAGAAAATTGGGGTCTAGTTTTATTTCACGGGTAGATAGTGTGTCTGGTGTTCAGAGCTAGCCCAGAGTGTGTCAGAATTATCTGGATCCACAGCTTAGCTCTACTCAAGTGTTTTAGAGCTTTCTAATGAGCTTTTATGAAAATATTTTATAATTTAAGTATAATTACGAGTGCAGTTAATTACAGTTACAGTGTATTGGAACTCATAGGACTAAGAAAATAATCCTTATCTTTCCCCCTCTCTTAGGATATGCACAAGAACTTACATTCCGTAAACCTGATGGTTCTTATGGTACATGGACACATACACCTAGTAGCACATGGTAATAGAGACCAATGGAAGTTACAGTTGGGTAATTCTTCATTTCTTGCACAGTATTCCATCTGCCATATGTTGATTGCTTGTTTTTTCTGCGTTAAAGGTTGACAGCATACGTGGCCAAAGTCTTTGCTCTGGCAAGTGACCTAATCACGATAAATGAAGATATTCTTTGCAGTGCCCTCAAGTGGTTAAATATGAACTCACAGATGCCAGATGGCTCATTTAAAGAAAATGTCCCAGTCTATCATGGAGATATGGTTGTAAGTTGAGCTTATATTTGTTTTGTCTTAAATTAGTGATATGTACAAAAAAACCTTACAGCAACAATTTCTGTGAAACTTGGTGCAAATAATTTTCTGTGCTATTCCAGGGTGATGTACGAGGTAAAGATGCTGATGCATCTCTGACAGCATTTGTCTTGATTGCCCTGCAAGAAGGACAACATCTTTGTGCTAAATTAGTTGGAGTATGTCAATTTATTACACTATATATCACTAATAAGCCAAAACAATCCAGCACATTGAGCAGCTTTTGTAGAATTATGCATATAATTCTACCCTTTCTGTCATGTAGATTCTTCAAGAGTCTTCCAGTAAGGCCACTGAGTATCTGGAAAAAAGACTCCCCTCTTTGACCAATCCGTATGCAGTTGCGATGTCTTCATATGCCTTGGCCAATGCTGGCAAGTTTAACAAACAGCGTCTGATGCAATTTTCCTCTGGAGGTTAGTAACTCTTAAAATCCTTTTAGTTCAATCCTTTATGGAGCAAATGTTTATTCCTTCCTATAACTTATGCACAGATGGTGCTTACTGGGAAGTTGAGAGAGGACATCACTTCTCACTGGAGGCAACAGCATATTCCGCGCTGGCTCTGGTAAAGGCAAAGGAGTTTGATGCAGCAGGAAAAGCTGTTCATTGGCTCAATAAGCAGAGCGGTCCTTACGGGGATCATGGCTCCACACAGGTAGGTTGACAGGTTTTTCTATTTTTTATTTCTGATGTGGGAGAAAGGCAAAGTAACAATATACTTTTCAGATTTCAGTATAGTGTAAAAAAACATACATTCAAGAATGTGTGTTGCCAACAATATTTTTTGTTTATGAGGTCAGTAAAGCGTTGAATGTATGTTTGTGAACCTACTGTCCAAAAAGTAGACAAAGTGAAAACATTTAAACACGGGATTAAAATTATTATTTTTTTTTTGTTAATTTTTTTATTTAGAAAAATGGATCAATGATACATACTGTATGTGAGTGGCAAAACCCTTAGGACTAGCAGTTAATTTGAAGGTCAAATTAGTCCATTTATTTTTAATCAATGGTATGACAATCAGGTGTCAGTGAAAGCCCAGTATTACTTAAAGAAAAGGGATCTATCAGAGTCTGATCTTCACAACATATTTTTGTGGAAGAGTGTCACAAACAAAGAAAATTAATGAGGACCTCATAAGAGTTGTTGTTGCTCATCTGGGTGAAAAAGTTACAAAACCATCTCTAAAGAGTTTGGACTCCAAAAAAACAGTCAGACAGATTGTGTACAAATGGAGTTCTCCTCATAACACCCTTAACAATCACTCCTAAAGTAAGAAATGTAATCTGTAAGATCACAAAGGAACCCAGGGTGTCTAAAAAAATTAAAGGCCTCACTTATGTTGGATAACATTCGTGAGTCCACCATCGGTGTTAGGCGAAGTGAAGGAGGCGGAAGCAAACAGGGTTTAATGAAAAGAGCAGGCAGAGTAAACACCCTGGAAACAGTAAACAATAACGGATGCTGGAATGGAGCGAATGTGTTGCTTATATAGGCCAGTGTAATGAGGAGCAGGTGTGGTAATCAGTACGTTGGCGATGAGCTCCGAGCAGGCAGGGCATGCACAGGAGAAGAAGCAGGGTGCTGCCTGACAATCAGGAGAGCAATGAACAACACTAGTCTAGGAAAAATAGTTTGTGGACTGATGAGCCCCAAATAGAACATTTTGGTTTAAATGAGAAGTTTTATGTTTAGAGAAAGGAAAGCAATTAATTGCAGCATGAGAACATTATCCGTTCTGTGAAACATGGTGGCGATAGTATCATGGTTTTGGACTGTTTTGCTACATCTGGGCAAGGATAACTTGAATTTAAAATGATACCAGTGAATTCTAAAGAAAAAGTCAGTACATCTGTCTATGAACTGAATCTCAACAGAAAATGGTTTATGCAGCAATACAATGACCCCAAGTGTAGTGATATCTGATTAGTGAGATCGCTACTGGGTGAGCCACGCCCCTATGCAGGGGGTTTGGGACTGTGCGAGTGTTCAATAAAGTTCAGTTACATACCTGGTATGTGTGTGGGGAGCATGCTGATTTGTATCCACGAACACAACATGGTGTCAGAAGTGGATAGAACAGTCTCCAACGAGTGACAAACTGTTGAATAAGCCAATAAGGACCGCGGGAGAAGAAACGTTCAAGTAAGAGCGTAGTTTATGCTGTTTCCAATGAGAAATAAGGAAATTCAGCAAGCGGATCAGCACACGCTTACCCAACACACCGTAAGTTAAGAGCGGGGGAGGGGTGCCGTCGCTAAACAACAGGGGTGCAGGCAGAGAGGCACACAGAAACGAATTATGATAACGCACAAAAGCTGAATAAAGCGCACAAGTTTGCAAAGGAAACAAACGTAAAACAAATAACAATCTTCAAAGCAAATGGAGGAATCACCAGCACCCATATCTTCATATCAAATCTGACCTCCTGATCCATTTGATTTTACAAAGCCAAATGACTTTGAAAGATGGATCAGACGATTTGAGAGATTCAGAGTTGCAAGCAACCTTGCACAAGCATCAGACTTACACCAAGTTAACACACTGATTTATTGTATGGGAGACAAAGCTGATGACATTGTGTGTGGATTGGCAATGACAACAGAAGAGCGTGGAAATTCTGAAACTGTGCAGAATAAATTCAAAGAATATTTCACTGGCAAAATAAATGTGATCTATGAGAGAGCAAAGTTTAACTCCAGGAAACAAGAGCCAGATGAACCAGTTAATGATTTTATCACTGCACTGTATTCAATGTCAGAACGCTGTGCTTTTGGAACTTTGAGAGACAAACTAATTAGAGATCGAATTGTTGTTGGATTGAAAGACATCAAACTGTCAGAGCGCCTTCAACTACATGCTAACCTAACTTTGGAGAAAGCCATAACGATGGCCAGACAGAGTGAAACAGTCAGAAAACAGCAGGCAGAACTTAGGCAGGAGGAGGATGAAGACCTAAATCTAGAAGCTGTACATAAAGAAAAGTACAGACAGGATTCGTCTAAAAAGTTAATCAAGTCAGGGAAAGGTGGAAATTGGACAAGTTTCCAGAAAAAATGGCAAAGAAAAATCAAAGAAATCATGCTGCATGAGATGTGGAAAATCACCATACCATGTAAAGGATCTCTGCCCAGCCAAAGAGGCTGTCTGTCATCAGTGCAACAGGACAGGCCACTTTAGGAGCCAATGTCATTCAAAGACAGTGCTTCATGAGGTTAAAGAGGACTACGATTCAGATGAAGGACAAGCATTCCTTGGAGCTGTAGAGTTAAACAACCAAGGCTGGTGCACAACCGTTCAGATCTTGGACAGCCAGTAAAAATGAAAATGGACATGGGGGCAGATGTCACAGCGATACCTGAATCTGTCTTCACACAGCTCACCTCAAATAGCAACACTGGTCTGAAGAAATCACGAAAAACACTGATGGGACCAGGAAAGCATGTCCTGAATGTAAAAGGGGTGTTTTCTACCAGCATCTCAAGAAATGAGAAAAAAATAGAGGAAGACATCTATGTGGTTAAAAATCTTTTCACACCACTCCTGGGCAGACACGCTATTGAAAAACAGCCTCATTGCAAGACTGGATAATATCACAGAATGTCAGTGGCAAGAGAAATATCCAGAGCTTTTCACAGGCTTAGCTGAGCTCAAAGAGGAGTACTGTGTCAAGTTACAGCCCAATGAAACACCTTACTCTCTGAATGTAGCAAGACGGATCCCAGTACCATTGATGGAAAAAGTCAAAGAGGAGTTATCAAGGATGGAGAAACTTGACTTCATCAAGAAAGTAGTGGGACCTAGTGACTGGTGTTCGGGTATGGTTCCAGTACTTAAGCCTGACAACACGGTGAGAATTTGTGTTGACCTGACCAAACTGAACAGTGCTGTCAGAAGAGAAAAGTTTATTTTGCGATTAGTAGACCACACATTAGGCCAGTTAGGCAGAGCTAAAATCTTCACAAAGCTAGATGCCAATTCTGGATTTTGGCAGATCCGTTTGGCTGAAGAGTCGCAACCGTTGACCACCTTCATTACGCCATTTGGGCGTTACGCCTTCAAAAGGCTTCCATTTGGGATCTCCAGTGCTCCAGAGCTGTTCCAGTTGAGAATGTGTCAGATTTTGGAAGGTCTAGATGGAGTAACATGTCATATGGATGACATCCTCATATATGGAACTTCACCCGGAGGAACATGACACCAGACTGGACGCATCACTAAAGAAGCTTCAGAGTGCTGGCCTAACACTTAACAAAAAGAAGTGTGAATTTGCAAAGCCAGAAGTCAAGTCCTTAGGCCACAAGCTGTCCTCAGATGGTTTACAGCCCGATCCAGACAAACTGGTTGCAGTACAAAATATTTGTGAGCCTACCAATGTGTCTGAGGTACGCAGCTTTCTTAGAATGATAAACCAATTGGGGAAATTCATTCCAGAACTGGCTGAGAAAACAAAACCCTTGTGAGACCTTCTCTCTCAGAAAAGTCTATGGTCCTGGGACTCACTTAGAGTCCCAAAGACAGAACAAAAGAAGGAGGCGCTTAGAAGCGCCAGGGTATATATTGAGGGGACTTTTATGGGGAAGTACGCAGTTCATTTCATGGGGCAGTTCGGACAGTGGACCTATTTTTGAGTGCTGCAGCTTTTTCATTCTTTTGATACTTTGAGTTTTTGTTTTACATGTGAATGCTCTTTTTGAGTTTTCATTTGTTCCTTTTTGACTTAGTGATTTGATTTCTTGAGCTCAATGGAATGGATGGCTGATTGTCTACAATAAAGAAGTTTTTGCTCATTCTCATCCAGGTCTGAAGAGTTTTATCATTACTTCATCGATTCTGATTATAGAGTAACTAGAAGTTCTTGGTTAAAGTAAATGACAACACAGTTATAGGTATAAGTATAAATCACCCTTGTGATATGTCAGCTTGGAGGTGGGTTCTAAGTTCCGACACCATGGTATCCACAAGGAAATGGTGAAGCCGAAAGAGCGGTACAAACGGTTAAGAAGCTTTTGGGGAAAACATCAGATCCATTCAAAGCTTTGCTCACATACCGCTCCACACCACTTGCAAACAGCTACAGTCCAGCAGAACTGTCAATGGGCAGAAGACTGAGAACATGCTTACCAACTCTGTCGTCTCTCCTCACACCAACACTTCCAGACGCAGACAAACTGAAACAGTTTGAATCCAGTCTACGTGCTCGCACAAGAAATTCATTCAATAAGAAACACAGAGCTAGATCTCTGTCACCACTGAAACCTGGACAGACTGTTTGGATTAGGGACCAAGCTTTCTCAGGGAAAGTGGTCCGACAGCAGGCCCCAAGGTCGTTTGTTGTAAAAACCTCTCAAGGAAATATTCGGCGCAACAGGCATTGGTTCGACTCCACCAGCCTGAAACAGACAAGGAACAAGCAGTTGATTGGCCTGAGTTATTTGAGGATGATCACACACCTGATAGTCAGATGCCAACAGTCCATCAACCATCTCCGAGTTCTCAGTCTGCGATACCTCCCCGACATTTGCTGATTTGTATCCACGAACACAACACCAAGCACACAATTGTTCTGCCAAAAAATGGTCAAAGAGAAAGAAAGTTTTGCAATGTCCAAGTTAAAGCCTTAATCCAATAGAACTAAGGTGGAAGGACCTGGAGCAAGGAATACATGTAAGGGAACCCAGCAACATTCTAAAGTTGTAGCTGTTCAGTACTGTTCAGCCATTGAGGATTTATCAACAATTACGTTTACGTGCAATTATTGCTGCACAACGGTATCACATACATATGCCACTCATATATACAGGTGCATCTCAATAAATTAGAATGTTGTGGAAACGTTCATTTATTTCAGTGATTTAACTCAAATAGTGAATCTTGTGTATTATATGAATTCAGTACACACAGACTGAAGTAGTTTAAGTCTTTGGCTCTTTTAATTGTGATGATTTTGGCTCACATTTAACAAAAACCCAACAACTCATGATCTCAAAAAATTGTCAAGAGGAAAACGAGAAACAAGAGAACAAAAAGTGCAGATGAGCTGAAGGCCATTGTCAAAGAAGTCTGGGTTTCCATACTACCTCAGCAGTGCCACAGACATATCTCCTCCATGCCACACCAAACTGAGGCAGTAATGAAAGCAACAGGAGCGTTTAGCACGTATTGAGTACATATACAGTAAATGAGCATACTTTCCAGAAGGCCAACAATTAACTAAAAATGTTTTTTATTTGTCTTATGAAGTATTCTAATTTTTTTTAGATAATGAGTTGGTGGGTTTTTGTTAAATGTGAGACAAAATCATCACAATTAAAAGTACCAAAGACTTAAACTACTTGTGTGTACAGACTTTATATAATGCACAAGTTTCACTATTTGAGTTGAATTTTCAGTTTATTTTCAATAAATGACCAAGTATAACATTTTTGTTTCATTTGATTGATTTGGTTCATTTTGTCTACTCACAGAAATAGATAAAATTCTAAAGCTTTAACTTTCAAGCATCACTGTAAATTTGTTTCAGTTGACAATCAATTTAAAAAATCATCTTTGCTTTTCCATGTCATCTAGGCAACCATACTGGTGTTCCAAGCAGTGGCTGAGTTCTATAAACAAGTAAAAGATCTTCAGAATACAGATCTGACTGTGTATGTGAGCGTCAGTGGACGAAGACGTCAAAGAAAATGGAATTTCAACAAGAACACTGCATATCTTACACGCTCAGAGAAGGTTATTATAAAATTGTTTGTTATAAATAGATTTTTTTTCCTTTTAATTTAAATTTTTTATTTTAAACATTGTCTTATCCCTTGCTACTACTGGTGTGTGATATGGTCTGATCTCAATAAAGATGGATTAACATTTTATGAACACAGATGTGCTGGATCACAGTAAAGCTCACAACAGTGAAGGCTAGCTAGTTCACTGTCTAATGTGATGTCTAAAGCATGATAAATGTCTAAAATGTCTAAAGCATGCAAACTTTTGCCCTCAGAGGCTTTGTGTTATAATAGTTTTATGATTTACTAAATTGTTAACACAGTGAATATAAAACTGCACGGCCCTGTTAAAATCACAGTTTTTTAATGTAAAAAAATGCCAGAAACATTTTCAACTTTGAAATTACAAGTGTTCCCGAACCACAACTGTTTTAGGAAGAAAAAGATTCTCTCATTACCCAGCCTTTTTATATAATTGGGAATGTGGCAGTTTTGAGAATCAACCAATCTCTTCATTTTAATGCTAAATAGTAAAGACCTGCTAATTAAAGTGGATGATCTCAATGTTGAAAAATATGTTTTATAAAAGTCATTAGTTTTGTCCACAGTATGGAAAAGTGCACAGCACATCATATGTTACAAAATGAAGGTTTCTATACCTGGATTTTTACAGGTTCAGCTCAGGCAAGAGGTTAATGTTACTGCTACGGGAACTGGTGCTGGAGTTCTCAAAGTGAGTATTATGGTCCTTTGTTTTGTATTGTATTGTAGTTTATTACAAAAAATAAAACTAACTCCTCTTTTTCATAGGTAACAACAGTTTATTATGATAGACCCGTACAAAAGAAGAGCGACTGCAAAAAGTTTGATCTTTCTGTTGAAATGAGACAAGAATCAAATGGTAAATTTTAGCTCATGTTTAATTCCCTCTACCCCCACCCCCATAAAAAACACTTTATTTTCCATTTGTGATGCCAAAATAATATATAAATATGCCTAACCATAATTTTATTCTGAGATATTTAAAATATCCCTGCTATGCTATGTTATTGATGCTATACAAATTCTCTCTCAGTATCTTACCTAAATGCCAAAGAAAGTTACGAGGTCATCATTAACATTCAGTAAGTATACTGGAAAATAAAGGCCATGTAGATTTTTAATTGCTAATTTTTGTGTTTGTTTAACAGTTTTTATAAAAATATTAACACATTGTCCATATTTATACATCATTGCAGATTTAAGGATCCAGAAAGAGATGCCACTATGAGTATTTTAGATATCGGCTTGCTGACAGGATTTATGGTGGATGAAAATGATCTTCGAGATGTAAGCAGAAATCTGAAAGATACTTACAGACAGTTCTGTGATGATAATTTCAAACAGTAAGCATAAATGTTTTAGCAGAAGCTAATGTCTGGCATCTGTTTTATTACATTCATAATCTTAGCTAACAGTTGGAAGTGACAAATATATACAGAAGTTTGAGATGGACAAACAGCTTTCAGAACGAGGCTCCCTCATTATGTATTTAGATAAGGTATAATGAAGGATATTTTATTTTCAATTTTTAAGGTATTAAGTGTTGTAAAAGTTTATCTGTTTAAGCTAATTTGCTCTTTTGTCAGGTATCACACTCTCTCCCAGACAGGATTGTATTCAGAGTGCACAAGATAAATAATGTTGCTTTGCTTCAACCGGCTGCTGTCAGTGTGTATGAGTACTACTCTCCAGGTAAAAAATGAACACATAAACCCACACAAAGGCATGCACAACCACACACACACACACACACACACACACACACACACACACACACACACACACACACACACACACACAAAATCCCTTGTGTTGTTTGTACTGTAGGGGAACGCTGTATGAAGTTCTACCATCCTACAAAGAAAGATGGAGCCCTGAACATATTGTGCAGTGACCAGAAAGATCTTTGCCAGTGTGCTGAAGGTAAACATATTTACAGCTGACAAATGCGATAAATATAAACAAATGGAATAATATATAATAAAGATATAATATTTTGCATTGTGTAATAAATGTTCAGATTTTCCAGTGTTTCCAGAAGTATCCTGTAGAATTATACTATATTTCAGCATTATGCTTCTCTTCTGTCTACCATTTAGTGTCCACATCAAGGTTTGTTTGACAGCTTTGATTTTTCTTGAAAAATCATGAACTAAAACAAAAAAGTCACAACAGCTCATCCTTGGCAGAACTATTTTGCTCTGAATTACGATCCCATCTGAGTGACGACTTATCGACCATTAAGAGTGAACTTTACTTATAATGATGTGGGGAAGCAGTTTAACTCCAAAGGCTTGGCTAAAGCATGCAACAATTCCTTTGTACCTCCCCGGGTAGAATCAATTGACCAATAAATATCTGAGCATGGTCAAGTACGTTGGCTGAATTAACCCTCTGGCATTATGCCTTAAGCAATGCATTAGGGTCTCTTAAGATCGAGACACTGTTTGTGTTGTTTAAATGGTACTATTGTGTCTTCATATACATGTAAGTTACTAGTTATGTTTCTTTTATTAAGAATATGTGCATATAAAAGCTCAAGTCATACTTATTTAAAAGCTTATTTTTTAATAACTGCCCTATTCAGATATTTATGGCTGAAAAGGTTTGTTTTATAATAAGGTTTAAGTACACTATTCATTAAACTGCTGTGTTTAAAGAGATTAACATTTTTTATGTGATCTGAAAATAAGTGTATCCCTTTAATTCGTCAATGGCGGCCAAAAGGGTTGAGAAACTCCGTGTATACACGAAAGTTTGGTTTAAATGCACTTGGAAGACATGCTGTTTACTATCAAGTTTTGTTATCTTTTCTGTGATTGGATCTTTATTATTTTATACCCACCCATGCATATGAGAGTGCAATGTGTTTGGTTGGTAATGTGTCAATAAATAGAGAGAGAGATTGAGACGAGTCGCGTTCAAGAGAGTGGCGGAAGCAGAACGCTCGTGCTAAACGCTCGTGCTAAATGCGTGTTATATGGATTTGTTTTGTTTTTTTTTATAAACAGTGTTTTAGTTTTTTTACGCTTTAATGTTAACCAGGGGATGTGTTAATGGACCATGATTTCGTCTTATTAACTGTTGGTGAGACCCTTTTTTTCTTTGAGAAGAAACTGCCCGGTTGTGTGGAAACGGAGTGCCTCTACATAACGTTACGGGAATGATATACTGCATTCAGCGTATTACCTATTGCGCCTATTGGTATTGCACTATTTAATACTTTGAGTTGGACACTTCGGGAGATCAGTTTGAGTTACGGTTGTGATCGGGTGAGTGAAAAGCACTCGGTGGCAAAGACGTGCGTTCATCAAGACTGTTCGGTTTGCCTTGGTTTGCGAGAAATGTACCACTATTCTCCGAGGATCGTGTGTGATGTCTCCGCTTAGAGTGTGAGTGATCAACAGAGCTCAGGTACCTGTTATTTGTGTTGGTTTTGGCTCATTTGAGTGTAGAGGCCAGATGTAAATGTTTCAAAGGCCACAACGCATGCAAGCAACAACACAGGCCTGCATCGGGGGGTTGGGTGAGTGAGTGTTTGCTTATGTGAATGGGCACAATAATATTTATGGTGAATTTACACTTTGGTAATATGTGTTGGTTTAGAGTGTAAAGTTACACCGTTACTAAACTAGTTAACAGTAAGAGTGCTTAAGTATTTTCCTTGAGTGCATATTCATTGCTGTTTTTTTTGTATATTTCAAAGTGAAGTATTTGAACTGTTTGCATTGTTTATTCAATTTATTCAGTAAGGGGATAATAATTCATTTTGTTAAAACCTATTGACTATTGTTATTCATAACTATATATTGTTATACATATTTCAACTTACTTACTTAAATATATAAGTATATACATTCTATAATTCATACCACAATATATTTTATATAGAAAAATAAATACAAAACTGTTTTTATGAATGTTTCTTTATTGTGTTCAGGTATCAGAGTATTTTAATTTCTTTAGTCGAGAGACCCAAAGTTATTGAACCCGTCACCCCACCCTAAAGAGCTTAGACTTGACACGGCTAAGTAGGGCAGGGGGTGCTACATACATTTTTTTTTAATATGTTCAGTGTATAGATAAAAGTTGATCTTGTAGCTTTACATCCTCTGTTTATGAACACTAGTTGTATGGGATGGCTCCCATACAGTAGTCAGTACATAGGTTTGCATCATTTGGGATGTGGATTTTTTATTTTTCAACTCGAACAGCAGCTGTGAAACACCCCTTCAGTCCAGTTTAAATGGCATCTTGATCTGCAGACTTAATTTGACCTCATTATGACAACTGTGGCTGAATGGATTCTATTGCAAACCAGTGATTCTTATTATAAACATGGTGATAAATATTGCCAGCTCTTAGCATATCAGTTAAAACACCATACAAGGAAAATGGATATCTGACCCTCAGACAATTAAAGACACCTTCAAATCTTTCTATTCCACCTTATGTACATTTAAATCTCCAGCAGACTTTTAGGATATGACCTGCTTTCTAAAGGATTTAAATATAACCACAATTGATTCAGCTGTTACTGCAATAAAATAAATTACACAAGCAGTTAAAATGATGCACAGCATTAAAGCACCAAGGTTTTTTAATATTTTGGGTTTTTTTTTAGTAAATGGTCTACATTTATTTCCCCATGAATCCTTAGTGCAGGGCTTCCTACCAGAGATGCTCACACAAGCATCCATAATTCTGCTTCTAAAAAGTCTTGAAGCTCTTATAATCCCCTCTTTTTGCAAAATGTAAATGCTAAGATTTTGGCTAAAATGTTGGCTTCTTGAATGGAAAACATGCTTTCAAAGATTATATCTGAGGAGCAGACAGGTTTTATTCAATTAAATTTCAATTCAAGTTTACTTGTGTAGCGCTTTTTACAATAGACATTGTCTCAAAGCAGCTTTACAGAACATAGAGCAGAAGGTAAACATAAGGAATGATGACCAGTGATTTTATCAGTGGGAGAGCTATTTTTTAATGTTTGCACTCTTCTAAAAGTAATTCATTCCAAACATCTTTGGTCGTGATTACACTTGACGTTTGACCGAGTGGAGTGGGAATATCTTTTGGCAGTGCCTCAGAAATGTGTGTTTGATAACAATTGTATTTCCTGGGAACACCTTTTATATGTCTCACCACAGGCGAGCATGTATATTAATAATGTAATACCCAAAAATTTTAAGCTAGGAGAGGGAAACGACAGAAGTCCCTCCTTTCCCGTCTGTTGTTCTCACTGGCCATTGAACCATTGTCCTTCACTTTGACGTCTTTCTCTTTGTTTAAGGGCATGGTGCGCTCAGGTAATGAAATCAAACTGTCACTTATTGCTGATTATTTATTATTATACATTTTAAATCTGGTGTCGAGTTATGCTAGAAAAATTCGCATTGTTTTCAGATGAGAAATGGGATTCCTTTATAGGTTACTTTAACACCCTTAAATATTGGCTTTCTTTCTAACGTGTGTGTCTTCTGTACATATGTTTCTAGTTGTGATGTTTGCTTCTTGTTAGGATTAGAAAATAAGAATGATCATGTTTCCTAATGTATTTTATTAATAATGATGGTTATGCAATAAAAGGTGTGTACATAAGGGAGAAATGGTCTATATTCCCTGACAGAAAACTGCAGTGTCCAGAAAAAACAGAAAATTGGTGAGGAAGAACGAGAGAACAAAGCTTGTGAAGCTGGCATTGATTACGGTAAACATGGACAACTATTTAAACACCAGATTCAGACACACAGATGCATCCTATCTGCATGTACCTTACCATTGCTCACTCAATGTACTCATGTCAAGCTTTAATATCTAATAAATCAAATATCTGTAATAAATATATTAGTATTATATGTATATGCATAAAAGATAAAATAACATTTAAAGTAATAATATACATTAATTAATATGATGTTTTTCAGTTTATAAAGTGAAATTTATAAGCGTGGACCAGAGACCAAACACAGATTATTATGAAATGAAGATTGAAGACGTCCTGAAAGGAGGTAGGTCTTATTTATATATTTGTATGACAGTAGATCACAGTAATGTAGAACAGTCACACCAAGAAATATGCATCAATCCAAGGTCGTGGTTATTCTTGTTTTTAACCATACAGGTTGATGTACACGAAAAAGAGAGACTGGTGTTGGAAAAAAGGGTTAAAGCTGATATCAAGTATGAAATAATAGGAATTAACATATTTTACAGTCCACAACATTCATTCATTCATTTTCTACCGCTTAAACCGGAGTACCCAGAGGAAACCCCTGAGGCACAGGGAGAACATGCAAACTCCACACACACAAGGCGGAGGTGGGAATCGAACACCCAACCCTGGAGGTGTGAGGCAAATGTGCTAACCGTGCTAACAGTCCACAACATTGAAAATTAATTTCATAAAGGTTTGCATAACTCAAACCAAACAATTTCTGCCGGAATTACACTTCTTTCTTGTATGTTGTAATGTACCCATGAAGGCAGACTCTTTCATATCCATAAGCAGAGATTTCATAGGGAAAGCAACCCATCTACAACATAATCCCATCAATCTTAAATGAGAGAACAGGCATGAAAAAAACAGTAACCTTGGTATGCCAAAATACAGCAGACAAAAATACAAACCTAGGGCAGGTAAAGAACATACACAGAAAAGCAAATACAGAAAACATACCTATCTATTGTTAGGCGAAGTGAAGGAGACAGAAGCCGAGGCACCAGCAAAACAAGGTTTAATGAAACGAGCAGGCAGAGTAAACACACAAGAAACAGTAAACAACAACGGACGCTGGAATGGAGCGAATGTGGTGCTTAAATAGGCCAGTGTAATGAGGAGCAGGTGTGCGAAATCAGTACGTTGGTGATGAGCTCCGAGCAGGCGGGGCGTGCACAGGAGAAGAAGCAGGGTGCTCCCTGACACCACCCCCTCCCCCAGGGGCGGCACCAGACTCCCTGACCCGGCAACGAGGCTTGCCCCTCGACTGGGGTGCCAGGCAGCGTGGATGTGAAGCATGGAACTCTGCCAGCAGTGCCAGATCCAGCACGTCTCGCCGAGCCACCCATGACCGCTCCTCCGGCCCATACCCCTCCCAGTCCACCAGGTACTCGAGGCGACCCCTGCGCCGCCTAGAATCCAGAACCTCCTTCACCACATAGATATCAGGGTGGTCCACGATCTCCGGTTGTGTGGGCGCTGCGGGGCCACCTGGGGGGTGAGTCACAGGAGAGGCACAAGATTTGAACAAGGACACATCCAAGGTAGGGTGAATGCGGTACCTTGGCGGTAGGACACGTCGTTGACCTTGTTAGCGATTTTGAAGGGCCCAATGAACCGAGGGCTCAACTTGCGGCAGGGCAACTTCAGTTTCAGGTCCTTGGTAGATAGCCACACCAGGTCCCTGGGACGGAAGCGTGGCGATTCCAGCCGCCGAGAATCGGCGTGTCGGGGGGTGTTGCAGAGGGCTCGACGCAGCTGGGTGTGTGCAGACTCCCACACCCTACTACTCTCCCGGGACCAGGAATCGACTGCAGGCACATTGCTAGGCTCGTCCAACCAAGGGAACAGGGGCGGTTGGAACCCCAACACACACTGGAAAGGGGTGAGTCCTGTAGTGTCCTGGCAGAGCGAGTTCTGGGCATACTCATCCCAAGGCAGTAGCCGACACCACTCCCCTTGATCCTGGCTGCAGTAGGTCCTCAAATAACGGCTCAGTTCCTGGATCTTTCGCTCAGCCTGGCCGTTTGCCTGCAGGTGGTATCCTGATGTTAGGTTCACGGACACCCCCAGGAGTTTGAAGAACCCTCTCCAGACCTGGACGTGAACTGAGGTCCTGGTCCGAGACGATTTACTCGGGGAGTCCAAAGTTCCGGAAGACATGATGGAACAGGGCTTCCGCTGTCTCGAGGGCGGTCGGCAGATTCTTCATGGGGATGAAGCGGCAGGCCTTGGAAAATCAGACTACCACCACCAGGATGCAGGTGTGGCCCTCCGACCGGGGCAAATCAGTCACAAAATCAATTCCCAGGTGAGAGATAGGGAGTGGCATTAGCTTGCCCACAGGCAGGTGGCGTGGGACCTTGGAAATGGTGCAGGTAGGGCATTCCTGCATGTACCGTGTGAGCTCTTCTGTCATGCCGGGCCACCAGTATCATGCCTTTTACGAGCTGGACCGTCCGTTTTTCACCCGGGTGGCCTGTGCCCGGTCCTTTGTGGACTGATCTGATGAAACAGCGTCGGCAGGAGGTCGGGACAAAGACACATCCTTCTGGGCATCCCGCAGGCGTGGCCTCATGGAGCAATGCCATGCGAATCTCACCGTCGATCTCCCAAACGATGGGCCCCAGGATGAGCGCGGGAGGAAGGATAGGTTCCGGGTCACTGAGTTCGTCCGGCCCGTACATCCAGGATAGGGCATTGGCTTTGCTGTTGAGTGTACCGGCCCTATAGGTGATGTGCAACCAGAACCTGGTGAAAAAGAGTGCCCAGCATGCCTGTCGGGGGGTTAAGTCTCCGTGCCTCTCGTAGGTACTGGAGGTTCTTGTGGTCGGTGACCACGGTGAATGGGTGATCGGCTCCCTCCAGCCAGTGTCTCCATTCATCCAGGGCCAGCTTGAGGGCCAGAAGCTCGCGGTTGCCAATGTCATAGTTCTTTTCGGCTGCGGAGAACTTGTGGGAGAAGAAGACAGATGGGTGGAGCTGAGCAGGGGTTCCCGATCGCTGGGAAAGTGTGGCCCCCACTCCAGTAGAAGATGCGTTGACCTTGACCACGAAGGGCCTCTGGGGGTCTGGGTGACGCAGAACAGGAGCGCTACAGAAGCGTTGGAGAAGCTCGTGGAAGGCCTCCTGAGCCTCCCTGGTCCACCTCAGGGATCGGGCTTTACCCCTGAGGAGTGAAGTGAGGGGGACGGTGATCCGGCTATAGCCCTGGATGAACCGGCGATAGAAATTCGCGAAACCCAGGAAACGCTGGAGCTCCTTGATCGACTCAGGAACGGGCCACTCTCTCACTGCCTTTACCTTTCCTTCGTCCATCTGGATCCTCTCCGCACTGATGATGTAGCCCAGGAAGGGGATAGTATGGCGGTGGAACTCGCACTTCCAGAGTTTCAGGTAGAGCCGGTGTGAACGCAGTACCTTCAGGATGGCACGCACGTGTCTCAGGTGTTCCTCCCGATTCCGGGAGTAGATCAGGATGCCGTCTATGTAGACCATGACGAACCTCTGGAGATAGGGCCAAAGTACCTCGTTCATGAACCCCTGGAGAACGGCTGGAGCGATGGATAAGTCATACGGCATGACTTATACGGTATTCATAGTGCCCCCAGGGTGTGATGAAGGCAGTCTTCCACTCGTCTCCCTTCCTTATGCGGATTAGGTTGTACGCGCTCTGGAGATCGAGCTTGGTGAAAACCCTTGCATCCCGCAGATCCTCCAGAGCAGCGGGCACGAGTGGGAGGGGGTACGGAAGAGGAGCGATTTGGTAGTTCAGTTGCCGGTAATCAATACAGGGGCGAAGACCTCCATCCTTCTTTCCCACAAAGAAGAATCTGGATGCTGCTGGGGAGGACGAGTGCGTGATAAACCCCTGACGGAGAGCCTGCTGGAGGTATTCCTCCATTGCACGGTGTTCAGGAGTGGACAGCGGGTACACGCGGCCCTTGGGTAGCCTAGCACGGGGAGCAGGTCGATGAGGAGGGAGACAGGTGGTGGCCTGGGCACTGAACATGTCCTCGAAATCCCTGTACTCCTCGGGGATGTTCGCCTGAGTAGTAGTCGTAACCTGGGTGGCGCAGATCATAGCCCCTTGAACCTGTGTCGGAAGCTGGGAGAGACAGTGCTCCTTACATTGGAGACTCCACTGCAGGACGTCACCATGTTTTGTAAACATGGTCTCCCCAGGATCACGCTGACGGTGGAACACTCCAGGACCAGGAACCTGATCTCCTCTCGATGGAATAGCCCCACATGGAGCGTCACTACCGGTGTGCAGTACTTCACACACCCCTTTCCCAGCGGGCATCCCTGGATGGTTTGTACCTCTAAGTCCTGGGAGCCCCTCTCTCGGGGAGGCATAAGCGGTCGAGGCAGGCCTGGGAGATGAAATGCTGTCGTTCCCCTGATGTAAGCTGAGCAGTTGGTCGGCCGCGGTGAGGACACCGGAGGAGGCGCAAAACACTTCCAGCATAAGATTGCGTAGCCGGGCTAGCGGCATCCCACAGCGATTGTGCCCAAACCAGCGCTCTCCTGGAGAGGAGGGAAATGAAGAAAAAACAGGGTTTAATGAAACGAGCATGCAGAGTAAACGCACAGGAAATAGTAAACAATAACGGACGCTGGAATGGAGCGGATATGGTGCTTATATAGGCCAGTGTAATGAGGAGCAGGTTTGCGAAATCAGTACATTGGTGATGAGCTCCGAGCAGGCGGGGCGTGCACAGGAGAAGAAGCAGGGTGCTCCCTGACAGCTATGAACTTACAAAACTGTGTGCTGAAGCTAACATGCAAGCTGTCTTTGTAGTATAGAACTCCGGTGGTTCAGAACTCCGTTAGGGTCTCCCTCCGTTAACTCAGATGGTGTATAGCAGGATGAGATGTTACACATGTGTATGTTCAAGGTGTACCTATACACACCGGTCATGGTTGGATTTGGTTCATAATACTAGCTTCATTATTTTTTAATTCAAATCTATTCTGGATTTGGGATGAATTTTAATTGATTAGGGTAAAGACCTGGAAACAGAAGTGGGAATTATTTTTGACTCATGTTCTGCATTTTATTCATGTTCTGCATTTTATTTAAAATGGCTATTATATAAAACATTGTTTGTCCTTGATATCCAATTAGCCTTAGAAGCCAATGACTAAAAACTATATAATTAGAGTTTCTGGATATTTATATTGAAGTTGGAGTCCATGACAAATTTTTAATGCTTTCTGGTCTGGAAATCCTACAATCGTTACCAACACCCATATGAGAGACTGTGACAGTGTTTTATTCGACTCTGTATATCCATGTCCATCCCACAAAAGAGCCAGTGTTTCCATACAAATACATGTGTTTGGGTTTTATTCTACAGATTCTGACCCTGATGTACTTGACAAAATAAGGACATTCATGGGTCAAGCTAATTGCAGACAGTCTTTTGGATTTGTGGAAGGCAAGAGTTACCTCATCATGGGCCACAGTGCTGACCTACAGAGGATAGAGGGAAAGTATGTTCTAATTACTAATCACCATGGGCAACTAATCACCATGGGCATCATGGGCTAAATTCGATGTAGTTGAAGAGGGAAAACACATCTCTGTAGTATTCGGCCAAGTTTGTTAATAGTGTTGTCTGTGTGAATGAGCCCTCATTTGTATCATTTGTTGTTGTCAGGCTGCAGTACATCCTGGGTGAGTGGACTTGGATTGAATACTGGCCCACAAGTGAAGAAGGTCAAACTAGTCAGTACAAAGAAACTTACATCAGCATTGGTAAACTGGCTCAAATGCTGGAGGTCTTTGGATGCACTACATAAACATATATTGTTTTTTCTCTATACAACTAAAAAAATATTTTCTGTTGCTGTTATGGAGAATTTACTAACATTACTCACCTAAGCAACTATTCACCTTAGCATTCATCCTAAAATGTAAAAATCTGTGATATCTTAATAAATAAATAAATAAATAAATAAATAAACTGACCAAATCAGTTAACAATTTTTTAAAAATGTGTTAAAAAAACATTGAATTAACCCTGTGTAGGTCATGTGTACAAGAGTGTGCATGTATTTTGGGTAAAGGTTTTATTTAAATAAGAGTCATGCTCATAGTAGTCAAAGCAGCAGAGTTTCCATTTAAATTGATTATTTAGTTTAAAACAAAAGGTTTTGATTTGTTTAACATGAAATACACAATAAAATGTATTAATTATCTGAATATAATTCATTCATTCATTCATTCATTTTCTACCGCTTATCCGAACTCTCGGGTCACGGGGAGCCTGTGCCTCAGGCGTCTCAGGCGTCATCGGGCATCAAGGCAGGATACACCCTGGACGGAGTGCCAACCCATCGCAGGGCACACACACACACACTCTCATTCACTCACACACTTACACACTACTGACAATTTTCCAGGGATGCCAGTCAACCTACCATGCATGTCTTTGGACCGGGGGGAGGAAACCGGAGTACCCGGAAGAAACCCCCGAGGCACAGGGAGAAAATGCAAACTCCACACACACAAGGCGGAGGTGGGAGTCGAACCCCCAACCCTGGAGGTGTGAGGCAAACGTGCTAACCACTAAACCACCATGCCCTCATCTTAATACATTTGTTGGTATCCACTGTTTGTCTTCAGAAGTTAGCTGACTAGCAGCCATTTTCTTCCTCTAGTTATATTTGTCCACTAATATGGTGGCCGCAACAGGATAATCACCTGACCACGAGACGAACCTAAATTATTAATACTAATACAGCGCTTTAGTTCTATTTAACACAAATTATATTCTACACACTTTCTAAAACTTACAATTCTTAAAAAGACTAATTTTCTAAAACTTACTAATTCTTAAAAAGACATCTGTTTGACTTTTGTTACTAATTGCAACATCATTTTAATATGAAAAAATAAGAACTCTCCGGACAAATGACTGCTTGCATGCATGAACAGCTTATTTTTTAGTTTTATTCAACAATTCAAGTGAAGTAATTCCACTTTAAGACATTAACATCTGTTTCACACCAGCAGAGCCTTCATTTGACCAACTTCTTTTCTGCCCAAAAAGAATAAAGAGCTATTTTTCTTTAAATTCTAGAATATGTGCTCTACAATTATGATATGAAACTAATATTAATACAGACAATAAGAAATATCTCTGGAAAATTGTCCGTAGTGTGTGTTTGTGTGTGTGTGTGTGTGTCCTGTGATGGGTTGGCACTCCGTCCAGGGTGTATCCTTCCTTGATGCCCGATGACACCTGAGATAGGCACAGGCCCCCCGTGACCCGAGAGGTTCAGATAAGCGATAGAAAATGAATAAAGTGAACAATAAAAGTAGAAAAAGATATGTGCCCTATTTTCCAATCATACACTGATTTTAAAGAATTATTGTCACGTTCACCAAGAAACCAAAAACAATGGAAAATATTAGCTAAGGCTAACTAATTTAGTCCCTCCCTAATTTAGATTTACCTACCCACAAGCTACATCTCCCATAATACAATACCAAACAGGAAGGGTGAATGCTCTCATTTGATAGACACATGAAGGCTGTCACCTGTATATTTCTCTGCTGCTCCTCATGCTGCACAAGAAAGCAATATTTAAATTAAGACTTTCTAAATTCAAAATTGATATAAGTTATCAATTAGCATAAATTATTCCTCAAATGACTATAGTGTAATCTTCTTCACTTCCTATACTATAGTTACTGCCGGCAGTTGCTTAATACAGTATGTTCATCTGACATTATAGTGTACTAAGCAACAGCTAATTAAATGTGTATAGAGCCAACCATTGAGAAAAACAAAGCTAAGAATGAATTATCAGAAATGGTATAGCCCACATTAGTAGTTAAGGAGAAAGAATAACATCTATTACTCAGTTGATTGACAAACAAAATGACCTGTAAAATTTATTCTATATTCAATGTAATTGTTCATTGTATATCACAAATAACCTACATAACGTTTCCATTATATCATTTATTTATTTCGGAATACATTAAATATATCACACATACAAATTACAGTCATATCTCCAAAAGTGAATAGCAATAGCAGATATCTATATCTTTATAATATTTGTAATTTATTGTACTGTAAATACACCACTGATGAGAATCTAGATTTGATTCTAATGTGATATAATATTGTTTCTAATTAGAGACTGCAGCAGTATGTGAATGAATTTGAAATTTAACACCTTGAAAATCAGAGTACAAATGTTTGTGCAAGGTGAAAATAATAGTAGTTGTTATGAGAGCCATGAGGGCTCCCTCTGCTGGCCTGCAGAGGATTTGCTGCACTTGAGCATCAGGACTCTATTTCCCACTATTCATTGCACAGCACACCTGGTTCCTATTTGTAATCACCCGGTCTATTTAAGCTCACTCAGACCGCTTTCGTGTTGCGAGGTATTGTTAGCACTGTCTTCATACTGAGCGTTTATTCTGTTCTGTCTGTTTCCCTGTTTTTGACTTTGCTTGTTTTTCGTGTTTGTGAACGTTTGCTGCCTGCCCTGACTTGCGCCTGGATTATTGACTTCTACTTTTGGATTTCCTTTGATGTTGTTGTTTGCCTGATGTGTGACCCTTGCCTGTCTTGGATATTACCTAATAAACCAGCATTTGGATCTAACCTGTTTCACGTCGTGACAGTAGTAGTAATAATAAGAAGAAGAAGAAGAAGAAGAAGAAAAGTCTTTCACTTTATGCATGCACAATCGATAAACAGCATGCTAGTGGACTGTTCCAAAGGTCCAAAGGTTAAATTGACACAAGATGCCTGAAATTTGTCTGATTTACGGGAACTGTGCTGGATTGACCCTTCATGTGCCTCTCACATTAGTGAGAAGAATGGGGTGACCTATATCACAGTCTAATTAACTAGATTTCAGAAAATAAATACCAGAGAAATATATTTATGGAAAAGACATAACTAAATGTTTTACAAACAGAAACATGTAATAAAATCTACTACTGTATCCACTAAATGAGGAGAGGTGAACTGTTGCTTATGTTGTCACACTTGGTAGAAAGTGCTGTCCCCCCTCTTCTGTGTACATGAGCTCATGATCTAGGTCTGCTTTGACTGACAGGCAGAGGTGGGAAGTAACAGAGTAAAAATACTTAGTTACTGTAAATACTGTAAATAAGTAAATATTTCTGGTAGCAGTACTTTACTCGGACATCTTTTTACTTTTACTTATTACATTTTTACACAAATATCTGTACTTTTTACTTCTTACATTTTCAAAACAGACTCGTTACTTTTAGTATTATTTCTTCTCATTGAGCGCTGTTTCCAGCCTATCATCCTATCATTGTGCGGCTTTTTCCCAATGAGACTAGTGTACTGTATTATTTACTGGCTATCAGACATAGACCAAGGATAGCGGGGCTAACAATGAGACGGAATGGCTAATGTTAATTCAGAGGGAGTCACCGATGTTAAAATAACTAACAACGAGGACATTCCTGAACACACATGGCCATATATGAGGGAGATGTTTGTAATAATCGGCATCAAAAAGGATTCCTGGCGAATGCGTTGCGAATTGTGTCAACCAGGGGCGGTTCTAGCCCTTTTTTAGGGGGGCTTCAGCCCCCTGTCTGTAATCTCAGCCACCCTTTTACTTTCTTAAATAAACAATAAAAATTACGTTAAAATGCAGGACATGTCGTCGATGGGAAAGAAAATTATTTATCGGTTTGATCCAAGAGCGATTTTTTTTTTTACTTTGCATTTACACGCGTGTGTTGTAGTCTTTCAAAAGTGCGTCTTTATCTGTCTGCTTTATTTGAATGGAAAAGCACAGGTACGCGCAGCGTGACTCGAATGTTTATAAATCAAAAATTCTACAATTATCACCATTCTGTGTGTAATATCTAATTTGCACTTGTAAAATCAATTTTGCCCACCTGATGTCATCTGACCAACCAACAACAGGCTACACACACACACACACACACACACACCCCACTCAAAAACATGCCATAATTTCATGTGAATAAATCTTTGTTTACCTCCTTACACTTTTTATTATACTTAATTAATGAACGATAAACTTTATGAAATTTTGCCATGTTTTGAGTAAAATAAGCAGAAATTATTAAATATTATTTTGGATAACCACTGACTGATAAATGTCAAACACAATGTGTGTGTGTGTGTGTGTGTGTGTAAAGATTGTTGGTAGATATTGTCCCCAGCTGGACAAATGCATATAACAAGTGTGAAAAATTTACAAATGATTTTTTTTGTGGAGTTTTTGTTTTTTTGGAGGCCCAATGAATTGCAATGCCCAATGCTTGTGTGTGTGTGTCTGTGTGTGAGTGTGTGTTTAAAGCTTGTTGTTAGATCAGATTTTGCCCCCAGCTGGACAAATGCATCTAACAAGTCTGAAATATTTACAAATGAGTAGCTTTTGTTTTTTCTGGAGGCCTAATGAAATGCAATGCCCAATATGTGTGTGTGTGTGTGTGTGTGTGTGTGTGTGTGTGTGTGTGTGTGTGTGTGTGTGTGTGTGTGTGTGTGCATTTGAGATATGTGTGCATCACTGTATTGGTCTTATATTATACCAAAGTATACATTGGTTGAACACACACACACACACACACACACACACACACACACACACACACACACACACACACACACACAATAAGACATTCCTTTTACTAATAAAACGAGTGAATAAGATGCCCCACATCCCACGGCATTAAGCCATACATACATCTCCTCCCAAATTATACTGATACTCTAAGATTCTTATACATGTAACCCTGTTGTAATGTGTTTCTTCTTTAAGTCTTGCCTGACGTAAAATTATTCACTCCTTACTTTCCTGACAAGGGTGTATTTTATTAATGTGTCAGAACACAACACTGTAGTTATATATACCGCTGCCTTAATACCGTCATTACCCTTCATGTTTAGTATCCAAATGACCACAAAATTATCGGCTACTCATTTTTCAAACAATGGTGTATTTTATTTGAGCACAAAAGGCGTCATACTGTCTTAATACACCTTGGATAAAACTTTAAAGTCATCTAAAAGTTTTATAGCTAAACCACACACACAGACACCTGAAACAAAGGGAGTTTTTCCCTCCGAAATCTCATGCCGTAGTATTGGCCATCTCCCCAAAGATGGGTGGAGTTCGGGACCTTTAAAATGTCACAAACCCCACCAATCCGTGGTTAGACTTTCGGAACAGCTTGGAGACGACTCCATCTTCCTTCAAAGAACTTCCAGCAAGCTTCACTTCCAAGAACGACACCTGCTCTGATCTTCAGGAGAACTTGGAAGAACATCTGACCCCACCCTAACTGACTCTTCAGAGATTTCTCTGTTGCATCCGGACTCTTGTGCAGAAAGCCAATGCAAGTAACCGATTCCTTTACCAACTAATTTAGATGCGTATTTTAAGTATGAACCTTGTATTGAGTCTCAAGGTGAACTTAAGTTTCCGGTGACGATTTCCCAGTTAGGGTGTGATTAATTTTGAAGTTTAAGCTTGCCATTCCTTTCTTTCCTTTCTCTAATCTCTTCTTTCCAGTCTCTTCCTCCCTTTCCCCAATTTTAATTTCTTTTGTATATTTTTATTTTCATCTTTGTTTTCTCTACTTCTCTTGTTTGTTTGTGTAGTTAGCTTTATGTTGTGTTTGGCTCATTCATTAAATGCTATATTTTTGTTCCACAAGTGATTGTCTCCGAGTATCGCTCGGAGTGTGTATGTACGTGTTTGTGTGTCTGTATGTGTGTGTGTGTGTTTAAACTCTGCATATTGCACAATATAATGTTTAGCCGAAGCAGTGACTAGTAAAAGCCAGGATTGGGCATTAATCATGCCAATATTGATCTCTGAAGTTTGTTTTTTTCCATTCTGTTGAAGCACCAATGCACATCGTTCCATCACTAACACCCCCAACGTCAGTGTTTCATAATCACAGAGTGGGAGAGTTGTTATGTAGTTTGTGTGTGTGTGTTAGGTTGGTATAAAAGCTGTGGTACTGCTCGATAACACACATATCCTCAGACTGAGTTTGGACCAACAGTCAGGATGCATGTAGACCTGCTGTGGCTGACGGCTGCGCTTCTATCTTTCCCAGTGCTTACACTATGTGATCCGCTGTGAGTACACACACACACACACATGCACACATGCGCACATACAGTACATACACACATACTGAAGTAATCTATACTGATATACATGCCCCTTAGTGACACTTATTTTCGGATTGCGTAGGAAACCCTTCCACAATCCCACTAAGGAATGTGTCCTAGTTTGCACGGGTTAGATTTGATAACACAAGATCAACTATCAGAGTTGATCTTACCTTAAAAACAGGTGTCCTTTGAAGTCCCTCGGTCTTCTAGCAGAGGGTCCTCTTCAAGTTCTTCTATCTAATCTATTGTTTGAATCTTTAAATGAAGGAGTCAGACTTAGACCTTTTTGTCTTTATAGGGTCCTCACAATGGGAGGCCTTGTTTTTATTAAAGATGCCCTGCCTCACGTTACCTTGTTTCAAGCCATTCTAGTGTGGTATAGAAAGCCTGCAGGAAGACTCAGCTCGATATGCGCCAGTTCTCATTAATATTAAATGAGCTATGCTGCTTGGCTCTGATTGGCTAACTATAATATATTTAAAGTAAAATAAAAGAAAATTACAAATAAAATCTCCTTCAAATAATCAAACAGTACTGGGATAAATAAAAGTAATTAAAATGCAAAGATTATAAGAAAGGTTCCTCCGTTGAGCATGAAGTTAACCATTCATTTCCTACATCATCCATTCTACCTACTCCTACTAAAAGACCCATTCTGACAACAATACATACACACACACACACACACACACACACACACACACACACACACACACACACACACACACACACAACAGCTAGTAGATGTGGAGAGATAAACAATTGATTACTCTTCATAACACACATGAACTAAAGCGCTGTCCGCCCTCTTCTGTGCACATGAGCAACTGTTGCTGTGATTGAAAGGTGAGAGAGAGAATAGACCCCTCCCACTCAGAGAACATGGCCAATAGTGATCACTTTATTCGAATTTGAATATTTAAATTTAAAATCTGTGTATGAAAGGAGGAACACTTTCATGTCAGATGTTTAAATAATGTAGGTATTATTCTGAAACATGCACATAGATTGTCTTTTACCTTTACCTACTTTTTTTTATCTGTGGGACCCGAACATTTTCTGCTTACAGTTAGCAAATGTTATTTTAAAATAAATAAATAATTGAATAAACGTTTTCCTCTTTGTTATAACAGTAACGTGTTGGTGGCCCCGAACTTGCTGCGTGTGGGAACCCCTGAGAAAGTGTTTGTGGAAGTGCAGGATTATAATGGAGCTAACATCCCTGTGAAGATCAGTGTGAAGAACTACCCAAAGAAAACTTCAGAACTGACATCTCAATCAGTCGTCCTCACTGCTGATAAAAACTACCAGGCAATTGTAGACATAATGGTGGGTTCTCTGAGATTACCGGACAAAATGAACAGCATTCATACATCTCTCGGCCTTTCAAATAAATAAATAAATAAATAAATAAATAAATAAATAAATAAATAAATGCCCTTTTTTATGATTGGAACAGTAAATACAGTGAAACAATCAATTCACAAAAAGGTTACTTATTTCTGCCTCTTTAACTGCAAATTATTACTATCACTATTTTATTTGTGATTTCAATAATAATAATAATAATAATAATAATAATAATAATAATAATAATAATAATTTCCCTAAATGACCACCAGAGGGCAACATATTACACTTTTTTAAACTTTCTGTTGCTGGTCCGCTTTACATTTATCCTATGATGCTCTTTGGTAGTATATTGGTTTATTAATCACCTTTTATTTCATGTTTCTGGGTTTTATGGTTTCTTTGTCTTGCATCTGTTAATGTTACCTTTATTTTGACATGCAGGTCATGCGTCACATTAATAACTACTGTTTTAAATCCTTTCTTTTGTCTTTCTTATAAACAGTTGGGGTTTATATACATACAAATATTAAAAATATTTTAGAAATATGGTCTTAAATAAATGGATAAGTCAGGTGGTGTGGAGTAGCTTTTTCATTTCTACAGTTATTGTACACTAAAATTAAGCGCATAATTTTCCTTTGGTTCAGATTCCTGACAATAAAGACTTCTTTAGTGAAGACCCACTGGAGAAGCAGTATGTGTATCTGCAGGCTGAGTTTCCTTCCAAAGTGCTTGAGAAAGTGGTCTTAGTATCGTTTCAGTCTGGATACATGTTCATTCAGACAGACAAGAGCATCTACACACCTGGAACAACAGGTAGACAGTTAACATACAGTATATACATAGTCTTGTTCCATATATATGTTATTTGTTTATTTTTTTAATTAATTTCAAATGTATTTTTTTACGGCAGAGATCAGATTCTTTCTGGGTATCTTTATATAATGCAAATGAATCATTTTTGTTGAAGTTCTTTACAGAATCTTCTCACTGACTCCTGATCTGCAGCCTGCTGACAAGAGTGGAGGAATCTACGTGGAAATAATAGTAAGTGTTCAAACAGTTCAGCTGGGGTTTCACCTACACAGTAGTCAATTTCATCGCAAGCTACAATTACTGCATATTCTGATTTTCTGATCCGTGCATTATGTATTTTCTAAAAGATAATACAATGATATCACAAATTATTTTTTTCTTTTTTCCCAAGAATCCTCAAGGAATCACAATTAACAGGGACACAATCTTTCCTAAGGAAGGGATCATAAAAGGGTCATACAGCATCCCTGAAGTTGCCAAGTTAGTTAATATTAAGTGTTAGAAAACAGTCATTACAGCCTGAAATATTTTTGCATTAATTATTATATTGTGTATTGTATTATTGTGTATTATATCCTTTTTAACAGATCTGGAATATGGACTGTAGCAACACGATACAAGAACACACCACAGAAGAACTTCACTGCTGAATTTGAAGTTAAAGAATATGGTACAATTCATAATTAAGCTACAAAGATCCTTACTTTTAGTTTGTCTACATGTGTGTTTACATGTTGCTTTTGACGTGGATGATAAGGATCTTACTGTTGACATAACTGCCAAGTAAGTAGAACATGACACAGACAATAAGTTACTTTAATCCAACTCAGTGTTAACCTTTTTTTGTGAATCATACAAAGGTACCTGTTTGGAAAAGATGTGAGTGGTGTTGCATTTGTGGTGTTTGGCGTTAAGAGCGAAGACACTAGAACCAGTCTGCCTGCCTCTTTAACCAGAGTACAGGTCAGTTACACATCCTTCCAATAATTTACATTATAGCATCTGTGAGGAAATAATCACTGATTCATTTACTTTTCTGGTACTTAGATTTAAACACAAAGTATTGCAGCACCGAAACTCACATTTGTACTTTCTTTTTTAAATCCAACCAAAAGTTTTTTTAGATTTCTGGCTCTGATAGTTCCTATGCCTCAATTCCACTAATCCAGTTCATAACTGGTCTTAATATGAGTGTGTGCGGAACTGTGTTTAATCCCACTTTTGTTCGTTTTCTAACCTGCTGAAAAGAATTTGTTAATGCTATTTTTCAAAAAATACACAAAATGGTAACATAATTTAGATCACTGTGACTCTGTTGCATGCTCTGTTTGGTTTGTGAGCTTCACATAGGACAGGAAAAAAAATCCTCCTACCTGCGACACTTTTTACTGTACATTACTACTGCTTATGTGTAATATTTATGTTACATATAGATCATTAATGGAGAGGGACATGCTGAGCTCACTAAAGAGATGATCCTACGCTCCTTCCCTGAAATTAATCAACTGGTCGAAAGCTTTTTGTACATTTCTGTCAGTGTTATAACTGAGACTGGTAAGATCCCAGCAATTGTGTATGTATGTATATAGATCTACATTCCCACATTACATAATGCCATATGATTCTTTTCAGCTGTCATTTATCATTAATAATATTTCAGGTAGTGAAATTGTTGAAACAGAGAAGGGGGGCATTCAAATTGTGACATCACCCTATACCATCCAGTTCAAGAGAACCCCAAAATTCTACCATCCAGGAATGTCTTTCGATGTCACAGTATGCAAGCCTTTATAGCTCCTTTAAATCTTACAAATGATTTAACAATTTAATAATTTTCTCAAGTGTTAGATAATAAGTGTAATTAATTAGCATTGGCATGTTACTATTTGGGCTGTACTTTTAGTAATATGTAGCATTTTAGTCTCATTGAAAAAAAAATAATTATGCTGTTCTGTCTGTTCTGGGTTTGAAAAGGTTTATGTGACCAATCCGGACCAGTCACCTGCTGAAAATGTGGACGTACTGATCCAGCCTGGTGAGGTTAAGTCTCGAACAAAGAGTAACGGCATGGCCAAGGCCATTCTGAACACGCAGGGAGGAGATAGGCCACTACATATCACTGTGAGTCATGTAAAATTGGGCTTCTACTTTTTATGCAATAACAAAAGTAATTACACAGGAATAGGAATTAAAAAGAAACAATACTGACATCAAGTCCCAGCTTGATGTAAATGATGAGAAAATCATAGCTGGTTGATAAAAAATCATACCTGGTTAACTATAACTATTAAAACATCTTTTCAGTTGCTAATCTTTTTTCCAGCTTTTTTATTAATTAACTAAACTGTTCAATACATGTTTGTCTTTTAGTAGCATTATTTGACTGGTAGCTTTATCAAGATTATTTTTCCTGCATTGGTGAATATTAAAAAGCATTAAATCATACATGAAATTTCATACCTAACTAAAATTGTTTTGCTTCGTGACCAGGCAAGAACTGCAGCCGAAGGTATACCAAATGAAAGACAAGCTGAAAACAAGATGACTGCCCAACCTTACGTCACCAAAGGAGGCTCTGGCAATTACCTACATTTAAGTGTAGATGCTGCAGAACTGAAAATTGGTGATCAGTTGAACATCAGAGTAAACTTCAAAACTGCTGTCGCCAATCAAGATGTAACTTATCTGGTTGGTATCTCTTACAAATACATTTAAAGTTGTGAAGTAACTCTACTGGCTTGTGTATTACACTAATAATGCCAACCCTGTGCCTAGCCCTAAAACCTGAATTGAACTACAAAATTACTGGGTTGATTTTCATTGTATCAGATACTTAGTAAAGGACAGATTGTACAAGGAAAGAAGTTTCTAAGAAGGGGACACCAGGCAGCTACTTGGTCTCTATCGGTCACCAAGGACTTTGTTCCCTCATTTCGAGTGGTTGCGTATTACCATGTAGGATCCTCAGAAGTTGTGTCTGACTCCATCTGGGTCGATGTGAAGGACACATGCATGGGAACGGTAGGCAATCTGATTCCTTCTTAAGTAAGTTAAAATAGTATACTGGATAGAATTATAATAAGAATTATAACCCTAATATATTTGGTTTGTCTTTCTTTTTTTCCCTTTATCTTATGTAATGCAGCTAAAAATTGATGTAAAGGAGAGTTTAAATATCAAGAAGTCATTTGAGCCTGGTGATGGCTTTCATCTAATAGTTACTGGAGATCCAAATGCCAAGGTTGGTCTGGTAGCTGTGGATAAAGCTGTCTTTGTCCTCAACAAGAACAAACTCACACAGACTAAGGTGGGTAATAAAGTCTGACATGAACTTATTCATTGTGCATCTTTTATGCTTGCTTTCAGTAATCAGAATCAGCTTTATTGCCAGGCATGTTTTCATATGCGAGGAATTTGTTTTAGTGCCAGAAGCTCCACAGTGTAACAGAATGACATACCGTATAGACGAAATTGTATGTACACATTTACAGGTGTGAAATGTGCAGTTGAAATATACATATGAAATTATATATATACAAATATAGACAATTTGTATGTACAAATTTGCAAGTGTGAGAAATGTGAGTAATCAGGAAATCAAAATGTGCAAAACTGTGTCCCCAGATTGGTACCGGGACTCATCTAATCTAACTTAGGTTTAGAAAATATTATTTTTTTTATTCCTTCACCAGATCTGGGACATTATTGAGAAGCATGACACTGGCTGTACAGCAGGCAGCGGTAAAGACAGTATGGGGGTTTTCTATGATGCAGGTCTACTGTTTGACTCTGATAAATTAGGAGGCACCAATGAAAGGACAGGTAAAGCAGATTTTTTAAGTAATAAGTGAAACATTGTGCCTGGTGCTGTCATAGATAAATAATCAATAGCAACTGGTGAGATGAAGCAGTTACCATCCCATTATTTACCCCTTTAGCTTCATTAGCTTCATTCTGCTAATACAGCAGCAAATTCCCAATAATTACAATTATCAATTTATTAAAAAAACTCAACACTCCATTGAACACCTTTAGGATGAGCTGGAACACCAAATGCAGTCCAGGCCTCTTTGCCAAACATAAGTGTCTTACCTCTATTCTCATAAAGATCTTGTGGCTGAATGGATAAATAAATAATAATAAATTCCCACAACCATGCTTTAAAATCTAGTGGAAACCTTTCCCAAAAGAATGGAGGGTATTTAAAACAGCAAAGCAAGACTAACTCTAGAATGGGATGCTCAACAAGCACATATGGTGTAGTGATGGCCAGTTCGTGAATGAATCGTTCTTTTGAACCAGTTCTTTTTAGTGAACTGGGTGAACCGGTTCACCAAATCGGACTGATTCGTTCTAAACAGTTTGCGTCTTGAGTCAGCACTGATCCACAAGTTACTAAAGTTACTCACTTTTGGTCATGCCTGACAGTTGGTCCGACTCTAAATAAACTAATATCCCGGAGTATATGTAACTCCTGTACACTAAATTGAAACATGTGCTGAGAGAATGTCCAGCCTGTCCTAGGTCTTCCCCGGGGCCTCCTCCCGGTTGGACATGCCCGGAACACCTCCCCAGGGAGGCGTCCAGGAGGCATCCGAAACAGATGCACGAGCCACCGCAGCTGACTCCTCTCGATGTGGAGGAGCAGCGGCTCTACTCTGAGCTCCTCCCGAGTGACCGAGCTCCTCACCCTACCTCTAAGGGAGCGCCCAGCCACCCTGCGGAGGAAACTCATTTCGGCCGCCTGTATCCGGGATCTCGTCCTTTCGGTCATGACCCAAAGCTCTTGACCATAGGTGAGGGTAGGAACTTAGATCGACCGGTAAATAGAGAGCTTCGGCTTGTGGCTCAGCTCTTTCTTCACCACAACAGATCGGTATATCGACTGCATCACTGCAGAAGATACACCAATCCCCCTGTCGATCTCCCGCTCCATCCTTCCCTCACTCGTGAATGAGACCCCAAGATACTTAAACTCCTCCACTTGAGGCAGGAGCTCTCCACCAACCTGAAGGGGGCAAGCCACCCTTTTCTGACTGAGAACCATGGCCTCGGACTTGGAGGTGCTGATTCTCATCCCCGCCTCTTCACACTCGGCTGCAAACCGTCCCAGTGCACGCTGAAGGTCCTGATTTGAGGAAGCCAGCAGGACAACATCATCTGCAAAAAGCAGAGACGAAATCCTGTGGTCCCCAAAATGGACTCCCTCCGGCCCCATTCTGTGCCTAGAAATCCTGTCCATATAAGTAATGAACAGGACCGGTGACAAAGGGCAGCCCTGCCGGAGTCCAACATGCACCGGGAACAAGTCTGACTTACTGCCGGCAATGTGAACCAGACTCCTGCTCCGGTCATATAGGGACCGGACAGCCCTTAACAGAGGGCCCTGGACCCCATACTCCCAGAGCACCCCCCACAGGTCACCACGAGGGACACAGTCAAAAGCCTTCTCCAGATCCACAAAACACATGTGAACCGATTGGGCAAACTCCCATGAACCCTCCAGCAACCTGGCGAGGGTATAGAGATGGTCCAGTGTTCCATGACCGGGACGAAACCCGCATTGTTCCTCCTGAATCCGAGGTTCTACTATCGGCTGAATTCTCCTCTCCAGTACCCTGGCATGGACTTTTCCTGTGAGGATGAGGTGTGTGATCCCCCTATAGTTGGAACACACCCTCCGGTCCCCCTTCTTAAACAGAGGGACCACCACCCCAGTCTGCCAGTCCAGAGGCACTGTCCCCAACCTCCATGTGATGTTGCAGAGGTGTGTCAACCAAGACAGCCCCACAACATCCAGAGACTTGAGGTACTCAAGGCGGATCTCATCCACCCCCGGTGCCTTGCCACTGAGGAGCTTCTAAACTACCTCAGTGACCTTAGCTTGGGGAATCGACGAGTCCACAACCGAGCCCCCGCCCTCTGCTTCCTCAGTGGAAGACATGTCGGTGGGGTTGAGGAGAACCTCAAAGTATTCCTTCCACCGTCCGAGGATGTCCCCAGTCGAAGTCAGCAGATTCCCACTCCCACTGTAAACAGTGTGGGTAGGGCACTGCTTCCCCCTCCTGAGGTGCCGGACGGTTTGCCAGAATTTTTTCGAGTCCTTTTCCATGGCCTCACCGAACTCCTCCTCGCTTGGCCCTTCGGTACCTATCAGCTGCCTCCGAAGTCCCCAGAGCCAACCAGGCTCGATAGGACTTCTTTTTCAGCTTGACGGCATCCCTTTCTTCTGGGGTCCACCACCGGGTTCGGGGATTGCCACCACGACAGGCACCGGAGACCTTACGGCCACATCTCCAAGCGGCCGCGTCGACAATGGAGGTGGAGAACATGGTCCACTCGGACTAAATGTCTCCAACCTCCCTCGGGATCTGGTTGAAGCTCTGCCAGAGGTGGGAGTTGAAGATCTCTCTGACCGGAGACTCTGTCAAACGTTCCCAGCAGACCCTCAGAGTACGTTTGGGTCTGCCAAGCCTTTCCAACTTCCTCCCCTGTCATCGGATCCAACTCACCACCAGGTGGTGATCAGTTGACAGCTCCGCCCCTCTCTTTACCCGAGTGTCCAAGACATACGGCCGGAGGTCAGATGAAACAACCACAAAGTCGATCATCGACTTCTGACCTAGGGTGTCCTGGTGCCATGTGTACTGATGGACACCCTTATGCTTGAACATGGTGTTCGTTATGGACAAACTGTGACTAGCACAGAAGTCCAATAACAGAATACCACTTGGGTTCAGGTCGGGGGGCCGTTCCTCCCAATCACGCCCCTCCAGGTGTCACTGTCACTGCCCACGTGAGCGTTGAAGTCCCCCAGTAGAACGACGGAGTCCCCGGTCGGAGCACTTTCCAGCATTCCTTCCAGACACACCAAGAAGGTCGGGTACTCTACACTGCCATTTGGCCCGTAAGCACAAATAACCATGAGAGACCTATCCCCGACCCGAAGGCGCAGGGAAATGACCCTCTCGTTCACCGCGGTGGACTCCAACACATGGTTGCTGAGCTGGGGCGCTATGAGCAAGCCCACACCAGCCCGCCGCCTCTCACCATGGGCAACTCCAGAGTAGTAGAGAGTCCAGCCTCTCTCAAGGAGTTGGATTCCAGAGCCCAAGCTGTGTGTGGAGGTGAGCTGTTGGAATGCGTGAACCTTCAGAGCAAATTATACATATTGGGATACGCATAGTAACTAGTCATAGGCTATTAAACATTTTTATTAAAAAAAAATCAATATATGTTACTCAATATATGTCAGTTAATTTTACGATTGACTATTGTGCAGGTTAGACTGTATTTTATATGCCGCTTTTTGTAAGTTGATGAAGATTAGTTTATTAACTTTATATCTTTAAGACACGTAAAACATCCACGTTTGAACATCAATGCCTGTACTTGGTGGTTTAGTTGCAAAGCTTAAATGTAAGAAACGTATTCAACTAAAGTTATGATTAGAAAGAACTTTTAGAATGTGTTAAATTGATTGTATTAATATCTGCCGGGAGCGGGATGATGGAATTTGCGTCATTACGTCATTGTGAATGATGTCATTACGTCAGGATTTTTTAACTGGTTCATTAAATCGAACTGTCCGAAAGAACCAGTTTGCGGAAAAGAACCGAATTTCCCATCACTAATGTGGTGTAATGACCAGGGGTCCATAAATATTTGGCCATATAAGTTTTGGCTTTCTTTGTTAAATGACAGGGTTAGATTATGTGGAGTATTACAAGCTTAGACTTCAGTTACAAGCCTTATCATTTTGAGAATTTCCTTTTTTTTTAATAGCTCCCGAGTGTCCTACACCACTGAAGAGAAAACGGAGAGCAGAGACTCTGCTCCAGGTTACACAAACACTGAGTAAGAAGCTAGACATTATTTTGTTCAGTGGTGTTGTCATTCATTTAAACCTTGCTACACATTTTCTCTAAAAACAATAAGATAGATAGATAGATGGATAGTTAGATACATCTGATTACTAATTTTTACCCTTTACACTTTTTCTTAAGTGTCTAAATACAACACTGAACAGAAGAAATACTGTGCAGACGGACTGAGGCAGAACAGGCTGGGCTACACATGTGAACGAAGAGCGTCATTCATTTTAGATGGTGCAGAGTGTGTCAAGGCCTTCCTGGACTGTTGTAAAGAGATCCAAACTCGCAGTGATAAGAAAGGCTTGTTGCTTTTGGCTCACAGTATGTACCCACTTTGTCATTTACTTTTATTACAGTTGTTAAAAAAAAAAAAGAAGAAGAAACTGTCCAAGACATTTAACGGATGTATGTTTTGATTGGGCTAATTGATTTGTGCTAAATGTCCTCATAACAGTTTGCTAGTCCAGTAGTACAGTGCAGGGCTCTCAAGTTTTGAAGACGGTGAGAGTGACATATTTTAAATAGTCAAAAAGTTTTTCTGCATGAGAAATACAATGTGTGGCAGGAGAGCGTGACAAAAGACCGAAATGAGTGACTGTCACGCTCAATGCGTGATACTTGAGAGCCCTGACAGTGCACATGAAGCCATAGCCATAGAGGATCCATTGTCTTCTGCATTGTCTTGCCTCTTGTCCAAGGCATGATTTGATATAAATTTGTTCAGGTGAAGATGATGATGATGATTTTATTAGCTCTGAAGAAATTGCCACCCGAACAAAGTTCCCAGAGAGCTGGATGTGGGAGGACATAGAACTTCCAGCCTGCCAAAGAAACGTGCCATGGTAAATGCAATAATCTGAGATTCTTATTTGTATAGCATTCTGGAAGTAAATGGTATAACTGATGTTGTATTTTTGCTTTCATTGAAGTCGTACGTCAACTAGAACCTTGGTAAAAACCTATTTAAACGACTCTATTACTACCTGGCAAATCCTAGCCATCAGTCTCTCTAAGACTCATGGTCAGTGCTGCATCCTCTTTACAGATCTAATATATCTTGATGTTATCAATGATCATATGTACAAGTCTGAAAGAGACTGGCATACGATGGCAAATATTAAACCACATTGCTATTTCCCTACAGGCATCTGTGTAGCTGATCCCTATGAAATAACAGTGGAAAAAGATTTCTTTGTGGATCTCAAGTTACCTTACTCAGCAGTCCGCAATGAACAACTAGAAGTCAAGGCTATTTTACATAACTTCTCCAATAAGAAGCAAAAGGTATTATTATTCTATGCATTTTAACATATTTTTAAAAATATTTTCCCTCAAAAAGATCAGAACTTTGATTCTGAGCTCAGATTAATTTATGGTGGAATTTCTGTTCATGTTCTCCAATTGGGTTTTATGCATTATTCACACTGAAGACATCTGTTGGACTTCTTCTTCCCCCCAGGTGCGGGTGGATTTCTTTGAGACAGAGCATATTTGTAGCGTAGCCAGTAAAAAGAAGAAATACCGTACAATAGTTAATGTTGAAGCCGAGTCCACCATTTCCATCCCTCATGTGATTATTCCCATGGAACTAGGGAACCATCACATAGAGGTGCAGGCTGCTAGTTCATCACTTTATGATGGAGTACGAAAAACGCTGAAGGTGGTGGTGAGTATGAGCAGATTGTATCTGAGTGATTTTTCAGACAGGGTTAGTTAAAACCCTTAACAGTAAGTAAACAAAATAAATTATATGATACTATGATGCAATCAAATGCATTTAGCACATAGATTAACATATGGTCTTTTTTTCCCTTGCTCAGCCGGAAGGTGTGCTAACTGAATTCCCAGAACAAAATCTGGAATTAAATCCCTCTAAAGTACCTGGTGAGATCTATATTCTGTACTCAAGCAACAGTAAAGACAATAAATTATTTAATTAATTATGATTAAATTTAATTACATTTTTTTATTTATTTATGTGCATTTTGGAATAGGTGGCATTCAAGTTGTGCATTTGAGGACTGATGTACCACCCGGGCAGGTTCCAAACACTCCTGCACAAACTTACATCATGGTGACTGGTAAGAACAATTTCAAACACATCAGTATATGTACTACAACAATGTAGTCTTCGGCTGTCCCTCAAGGTTCAAAGTGGTTTGTATTCTGAGGAGCTTTTAAGCTCACCACAATTGCGCTCCTGCCACACTATCAGGTGATTAGATACTTGCATAAAAATGTAGGTCTACAGGTGTTTCTAATAAAGTGTTCAGTGAGTGTTCAGGTAAAATTAATAAAGTGCTCAGAAGAGGTCAAGTCCACCTGCCATTATTATTCTGTAATTATGTGGTCCTTTTAAGACAATTAGATAGTATAAACTATAATAATGTTTGCCACAAAAGGAGGCAGCTGCTTGCCTTCTAACAACAATCTAACTATTGATATGTTTGTCTGCAGGTCAGGAGGTGAGTCAGACAATTGAACAGGCCATCAGTGGAGAGTTTATGGGGCGCTTGATTGTACAACCCCATGGCTCCGGAGAGCAAAATATGATCTATATGACGTTGCCTCTAATTGCCACACACTATTTAGATAACACCAACCAGTGGGAAAGAGTTGGCTTGCAACGACGTGGTGAGGCCATCAAGCACATCCAGACAGGTGAGAAGACTCTTACAAATCTATAGAGCAAAAGTAAAAGTCTTTTTTAATGCAGAATTCTTTCTGGTATCTAAATGAGACTTAAAAGCCAATAATTTGAACATAAGCTATAGAAAAGTATATGTAATCATCCTTACTTTATCCATGTCAGGATCATACTCAGTCCTGGACCTGTGAGGCATTAGTACCAAATGCTGTGCCATTGGGTCATGCTAAAAGCTAGTTTAATTTTACTAAGCTGATAGTGTTTGTTATGATTGCACAGAATGTACACAGATGACACTTGCTGACTTTAGTTTTAGACCTTTTTGAGGTACTGTTAATAAAATAACAGACGAAGAAGGAAGAAGGAGAGATTAGATTGGTTTCTAATTAAAGTTAAAGAATGGCTTGGTGCTCGTGTCAGGACATACAGTATCTATGCAGAAGTCCTCCATTTCCTCTAATGCTAAGATAATTATCCTTCCTTCTCAACCATTCTTAGGATATGAAAGAGAACTTACATTCCGTAAAGCTGATGGTTCTTATGCTGCATGGATACATACACCTAGCAGCACATGGTAAAAGAGTGCAATCAAATTTTGTTTTATAATTTTAATTGGTTTGTAATTTTTAAATAATTCTTTAATTTATACATAACAGTCAATGCTAGCCCACATGTTGACTGCTTGTTTTTTCTGCGTTAAAGGTTGACAGCATACGTGGCCAAAGTCTTTGCTCTGGCTAGTGACCTAATCATGATAAATGAAGATATTGTTTGCAGCGCTCTCAAGTGGTTAAATCTGAAATCACAGATACCAGATGGCTCATTTATAGAAAATGCCCCAGTCTTCAGTGCAGCGATGGTTGTAAGTTAAGCTTATATTTGTTTGGTCTTAAATTAGTGACATGTACAAAAAACCTCAAAGCAACAATTTCTGTAAAGAAATTTCTGTGTTATTCCAGGGTAATGTACGAGGTAAAGATGCTGATGCATCTCTGACAGCATTTGTCTTGATTGCCCTGCAAGAAGGAAAACATCTTTGTGCTAATTTAGTTGGAGTATGTCAACTTATATACTTATATATCACTAATATGTCAAAATAGTCAAGCACATAGACCAGCTTTTGTAGAATTATGCATATAATTTTACCATTTTCTGTCATGTAGAGTCTACCAGAGTCTACCAGGAAGGCCACTGAGTACCTGGAAAAAAGACTCCCCTCTTTGACCAATCCCTATGCAGTTGCAATGTCTTCATATGCCTTGGCCAATGCTGGCAAGTTTAACAAACAGCGTCTGCTGCAGGCTTCCTCTGAAGGTCAGTAACTCTTAAAATCATATTTATTTTATTTCTGAAGGAAGCACATGTAAATTTGATTCTATATACTGTATCTCATGCACAGACGGTTCTTACTGGAAAGTTACGGGAGAACATCACTTCTCCCTGGAGGCAACAGCGTATGCTGTGCTGGCTCTGGTAAGGGCAAAGGAGTTTGATGCAGCAGGAAAAGCTGTTCACTGGCTCAATAGGCAGAGCAGTCCTTACGGGGGTTATGGCACCACCCAGGTAGGTTGACAGGTTTTTAGGACGTTTTAGAAGCATACTGAATATGCTGAACAGCTGGATCTTTTGATTGTTTGTTTAAAATTGAACCTGGCTTTAAAGCAGCACTCTGTAATTTTTGTGTCTTGACCTGTAACATTACTGTGGCCATTCATGTCACTTTTGATGTGGAAGAAAGGCAAAGTAACAATTTAATCTTCAGAATCCAATGAAGTGTAAAAATATACATACATTTCACTCAATCCTCTTTGCTTGTACATGTCAACTAGGCAACCATAATAGTGTTCCAAGCAGTGGCTGAGTACTATAAACAAGTAAGAGATCGACAGAATGCAGACCTTGATGTGGAAGTGAGCGTGAGTGGACGAAGTCGTCCCATCAAATGGAAATTCAACAAGGACAGCTCACAACTTACACGCTCAGACAAGGTAACTTTCTGTCATGAGAAAACAAGATTTCTGTTTATTATTCATGTTCTATGGAGCATATCTTAAAGACAATTGTTTAGTGGAAAACTGGAAAACACAGAATTAAAGCTAGAGTTCATAGCAATTTGATAAAAAAAATCGCTATATGTACATGAAGATATACCATACTGCTTGTTACTACTGTATGTGCTGTGTTCTGATCTAATACAGATAATACAGTGGATATAATAAGTCTATACACCCTTGTTAAAATGGCAGGTTTTTGTGATATAAAAACTTTCAACATATTAGACACCATGGGACTCTGTAAAGACAGTAATCAAAAAGTATAGAAAATATGGCACAACTGTGGCATTACTAAGAATAGGATATCCATCTAAATTTAATTAGAAGAATTGGAAAAATTTCTGGCAAATTCTGGGTTGCTTTTACATGTAAACCTTTTCCTGAATTCTTCACATATATTGTTAGGGTTGTAATCTGTAAGGCTTTCTATAAACAAAGGAAAATACTCAAATTGGTTAAAGTTCATCCTGTCAAAAATTCAAGCTCAAGCTGTCTTAAATATATCTAAATATATATAGATACTTCATCTTCTGTTTGGATCTCAGCATGTCTGGCAAAAATATCATCGTGGCTGGCGGCTCATCGGTTGAAGCTCAATCCTAGCAAAACTGAACTACTGATTATCAGGTGATTCATCTCCAGGTGATGATGTTACAATTTTTCTGCATAAATAACTGATCTCCCCTTCAGTCACAGCTGGCTATGCATGGGGTAACCATGGCATACCTGTCATTTTTTCTTGCATGTTGTTAATGTGACACTCTCATGTCGGTTCCTTCTCTAACATTAGAAGGATTGAGCCATCTCTACACGGAGAGAGATTAGAAACTGGTACGTGTTTGTTTTCATGGAGATGTGGCTCAGCAACAGTTCCGGACGCCGCCATTCAGCTCGATGGTCTCACCTCATTTAGAGCTGACAGAAATGCAGCTCTGTGTGGTAAGACTCGCGGTGGTGGTGTGTGTGTTTACATCAACACGGAATGGTGCAAAAACTCTGTGCTTGTTTCTACTTACTGCTCAATGTCAGTGGAGTTTGTGACTGTTAGAGGCCATTTTATTTACCACGGGAATTTACTACTGTATACATTGTCAGAGTTTACATTCCTCCTAGCGCTAATGCTAAAGAGGCGCTAAGTAAGCTATACGGAGCTATTAGTGACCTGCAGAATGTTCACCCTGATGGACTGTTTATCATCGCCGGGGATTTCAACCATACAAATCTCAAGTCAGTGCTCCATAAATTCCATCAACATGTGGACTTTGCTACGAGAGGTGAAAACACGCTGGATCTTGTTTACACAAACATTCCTGGCTCGTACCGTGCGGAGCCCCGCCCCCACCTCAGCTACCCAGACCACATCTCTGTTATGCTAATTCCAGCATACAGACCACTCGTCAGACGCTCAAAACCGGTTCTGAAGCAGGTGAAATCTTGGCCAGCAGGAGCCACCTCTTCTTTTCAGGACTGCTTTGAGTGCACTGACTGGAACATCTTCAGGGAGGCTGCAATCAACGGCGACTCCGTCAACTTGGAGGAGTACACGTCAGCAGTGACCAGTTACGTCGTCAAGTGCATTGATGACGTGAACGTCTCCAAGACCATCACCACACGCTCCAACCAGAAGCCGTGGATGACTGCTAACGTATGTGCACTGCTGAGGAATAGAGACCTAGCCTTCAGAACAGGGGACAGAGCAGCCCTAAGAACAGCAAGGGCCAAACTGTCCGGAGCCATTAGAGAGGCAAAGCGTGCACACACCCAGACAATCCACAGCCACTTCCAGGACAGCGGAGACACCCGGCACATGTGGCATGGCATACAGGCAATCACGAACTACAAGACAGCTTCACCTGCCTGTGATAGTGATGCCTCCCTCCCAGATGCGCTGAACAACATCTATGCTCGGTTTGAGGTACAGAACAATGTAACGGCAAGGAAGAGCATCCCTCTCCATGACAACCAGGTACTCTGTCTATCCACAGCCGATGTGAGGAGAACTCTATGCAGAGTTTACCCATGGAAGGCTGCTGGACCAGTCAACATTTTTAGCATGGTGCTCAGTAGAGTTGGGTATCAAAAGAAGTTTTCCGGTTCCGATTCCGGTTCCAGTTCTGCCCGGTTCTGATTCCGATTCCATAATTAAAGAAATGTGAAAAATAATGCACAATACTTAAACAATTCCATTTGTGTTTATTAATCATTCATTCATTCATTTTCTACTGCTTATCCGAACTTCTCAGGCGTCATCTGGCATCAAGGCAGGATACACCCTGGACGGAGTGCCAACCCATCGCAGGGCACACACACACACACACTCTCATTCACTCATACACTCACACACTACGGACAATTTTCCAGAGATGCCAATCAACCTACCATGCATGTCTTTGGACCGGGGGAGGAAACTTAACAGAGCATAACAATTCATATCAATTTAAATTTAAATAAGGCCATCCCTAAAAATATTCTTGTTTGCCATAACCCGACCGACCCTGTCAATTTAGGGCCGACTCAAATTATTATTATTTTTTTTTGCTTTAAGTCCGACCGACATGCTGGTTGTAAATTTGCGTTAAGACCGACCATTTCTTTTTTACTCTTCAGTAAACAAAATGTTCGCGGTCACCGTTCAAAGTCATACGGGTTTGGGCACCATAATACATCTAAAAAATGAACTAAAACAGCTTGACACCACTTTAACTTGGAACGAATTTCTGGAAAAACTGTGCCCAGCATCAAAATAAGGTTTGCAATGATGCGCACAAAGGCACGGATTGAAGACCCAGTCAGTGACGTCACGATATGCTAATTTGTTTGAAGTCATACCTACATAATCACCATCACCAAAATTGTACTTTTTTTTTACATTGAATCTTGAAAAAAAAAATAGACCTACCTACCAACCTTTTTTTTGTTTTACTGTTAAGTAAAAAAGTCTGAATAAGAACCGGTTCTCGGTTCCCAACCCTAGTGCTCAGAGAATGTGCAGAACAGCTAGCAGATGCCTTTACTGACATCAACATTTCCCTGCGCAGTGCCGTTGTTCCAATATGCCTCAAGACTACCACCATTCTCCCCATCCCAAAGAAGTCTACAGTGTCCTGCCTCAATGACTATCGTCCCATCGCACTCACACCCATCATTATGAAGAGCTTTGAGAAGCTTGTCATGAGGCACATCGAGACCAAGCTACCACCCTCACTGGACCCCCTACAGTTTGCGTATCACAATGCTTCAAACAACTATTAGTATAGGGATGTACATACTTATGCAATCAGATTATTGTGCATTGTGTAATTTTTCCTCCAAAATGATTGTTATTGTTTTCACTGTAAGATGCAATTTCAAAAGGGGTGTGTAGACTTTATATATCCAATATATCATAATTAGTGTGCAGATTGTGGCTTTGGACACAGCCAGAATGCTCCTGGAATGTGTCTTATTTGCCTCTCACAGACAGCAGTTACAATCACACCTTTACAAAATGTTCTTCTACTGTTTTGTTCTTCCACCCTGTAACTTTGTTAACCTCTGTGACTTATTATGGTAAAATGAAGACTAATTCAAAGGTTTCTATACCTGGAATTTTACAGGTTCAGCTCAAGCAACAGTTTAATGTTACTGCTAAGGGAACTGGTGCTGGAGTTCTCAAAGTGAGTATTCATTTGAAGAAAATCCTTTGTTTTGTATTTGTAGTTTATTTATTTATTTATTTATTACAAAAAACGAATTCCTCTTTTTCATAGGTAACAACACTTTATTATGCTAGACCCATAGAAAAGAAGAGCGACTGCAAAAAGTTTGATCTTTCTGTTGAAATAAGAAAAGAAGCAGAGGGTAAGTTTTACCTCATGTTTAAATCACTGCATTCAAATCTATTTCCATTTGTGATGCCAAAATAGGATATATTTGAGATATTCAAATGTCCATGCTATAATGTTTTGATGCTCTATGCTCTAATTTCTCTCATAGTATCATATGCAGGTGCTGAAGAAAGTTACGAGGTCATCATTAACGTTCTGTAAGTATACTGCAAAATAAAGGTCATGTAGTTTTACATACTCATTAGTTTATTTGTATTATTATTTACATCTTTTTATTTAAAGATCAAAACATAATGCACTGTCTATTTACAATTTGAAATTAACTTTTCTGAATGAGAGTGTGTGTGTGCCCTGCGATGGGTTGGCATTCCGTCCAGAGTGTATCCTGCTTTGATGCCCGATGACGCCTGAGACAGGCACCCCGTGATCCGAGGTAGAAAATGAGTGAGTGAGTGAGAATGAACTTTTCTTTCATTTTACATCATTGCAGATTTAAGGATCCAGAAAGAGATGCCACTATGACTATTTTGGATATCGGCTTGCTGACAGGATTTGTGGTGGATGAAAATGATCTTCAAGATGTAAGCAGAAATCTGAAAGATACTTACAGACAGTTCTGTGACAATAGTATTTTGTACAATAAGCATAAGAAATGTTTTCACAGAAAGCAATCTCTGACCTTTTGTGTTGAACATCATAATCTTAGCTAACCCTTGGAAGGGACAAACACATACAGAAGTTTGAGATGGACAAACAGCTTTCAGAACGAGGCTCCCTCATCATGTATTTAGATAAGGTATAATGAAGGATATTTTATTTTCAATTTTTAAAGTGTTGTAAAAGTTTCTCTGTTTAAGCTAATTTGCTCTCGTCAGGTATCACACTCTTTCCCAGACAAGATTGTATTCAGAGTGCACAAGATAAATAACGTTGCTTTGCTTCAACCAGCTCCTGTCAGTGTGTATGAGTACTACTCTCCAGGTAAAAAATGAACATAAACCCATACAAAGGCATGCACAAACACAGACATACACACACAAAATCCTTTGTGTTGTTTGTAGGGGAACGCTGTATGAAGTTCTACCATCCTGCAAAGAAAGATGGAGCCCTGGACAGATTGTGCAGTGACCAGAATGATCTGTGCCAGTGTGCTGAAGGTAGACATATTTACAGCTGATAAATTCAATAAATATAAACAAATGGAATTGTCACGGTGAGACAAAGGCGAGTGAGGATCCAAATGCAGTTTAAAGTTTAATACTCCAAAACACAAGAAACAGACAGGCAACACAAGGCAGAACACAAAGCTAACAGGAACGGGGAACATCGACATAAACATACAACAACGACGACTAACACCAGGGAAGTGAACAAACAGAGTAGATATAACAAACAGGAACCAATCACAACGCAGCGACAATCAGAGACTAAGACAACACACCTGGGGGGAAGATAGAGTTCAATTAGTGTCCATGGTAACAAATGAGTGGGCGGAGCAAACAATTAACAGCAGGGCAAGACAGCAGACAGAAACAGGGCAAAACACAGACAGACTCATTACAGGAATAAGATATAATGAAATAATATTTTATCCAATTGTGTAAAAGAGAAATGGTTTATATTCCCTGACAGAAAACTGCAGTGTCCAGAAAAAACAGAAAATTGGTGAGGAAGAGCGAGAGAACAAAGCTTGTGAAGCTGGCATGGATTACGGTAAACATCAACAACTATTTAAACACCAGATTCAGACACAGAGATACATCCTATCTGCATGTACCTTACCATTGCTCATTGTACCATTACAATGTACTCATGTCAAGCTTTAATATTTAATAAATCAAATCTCTGTAATAGGTATAATAGCAAATAAGAAAATAACTGATCAATTGATTGTTTAAAATAAAAAAAATGGTATTTTTCAGCTTATAAAGTGAAATTAATTAAAGTGGACCAGACCCCAAACACAGATTATTATGAAATGAAGATTGAAGAGGTCCTGAAAGAAGGTAGGTCTTATTTATATATCTGTATGACAGTAGATCGCAGTAATGTATCAGTAATGTAATGTAGTAATGTATCAGTAATGCGTTACCCACGTCAAGACGTATACATGTTTGTTTTTTTAATGATACTTCGTGTGATGTACCTGAAAAATAGAGACTGGTGTTGGAACAACAGGATATATCTGATATAAAATCAAAATAACAGGAACTAGCAAAGCATCATTCATCCATCATTTATTGACATTCTGCCTAAAAGTTTGTTTGACAAACCAGACACAAATTTCTGTCAAAAGAAAACTTATGGAAATGCTGAATCTATTCACTAAGTAGCGCACCTTGCTCTCCAGTCCATGCCTGAAGATGTCTTTCAGGGCCTTTTCCCCAAAGTCCACCTAGTTACACAGGTCCACGAATACCTCCGCATAATCCTCAATTGGGGCCTCCTGTCGTAGGCAAAACAAGATTTCTGCTGGATCCATAGCGGTTAGTCGTTCTGTCATGATTAGACAAAGGCAAGTGAGGATCCAAATGCAGTTTACTATTTAATAAGCAAAACAGGGCAGAACACTGAGCAGAACAGGGAACAGGAAGACAACATACTACACCAAACAACGACTAACACCAAGGAACTGAACAAACAGAGTAGATATAGTGAACAAAAACCAATCACAAGGCGGAGACAATCAAAGGCTAAGACAAAACACCTGGGGAAGAGATTGAGTGCAATTAATGTCCATGGTAACAAATAAGTGGGCGGGGCCAACAATTAACAGCAGGGAATGACAGCAGAAAGAAACAAAGGAAAACACAGACAGACTCATTAAACTTACAATATCCTCGGGTATGTACTGGAATATTTTATCAAACAGCAGTTAACGAGTTTCAAAGAGTGGCAGGGAGATAAGCTATAGGGTTTTGAAGAACTGATCCAACATGATTATGTTGTTCTGAGAATCAGAATCAGAATCTTTATTAATCCCGTCCAGTCCGACGGACACAGGTAAGAAGGATTTTCTGTCACTCTGTGGAGCACCTTGGTTGAATGAGTCATAATGGAGCCAGTGGAAAATGTTGTCTGAGATGGCCAGTAGCTTAGACAACATCCTTCTTTCTGACACTACAGTCAGAGAGTCCAGGACCACCCCTGCAACATCACCGGCGTTACGGATGAGTTTGTTCTGTCTGTTCTGTCTTATCTGTCAGATATCTTCAGAAGGGCGGAGATCTTTGAGGAAATTGATGGCAATGTGAGACCATGGTCTTTGGGTGCCTAAAGGGAAAGGAATTTGCCTGTGGGAATTGTTCATAGTACTAAACCTGGCATACATACAACCAAAGACACAAGCCATTGAATATCTCCCATCATGTGTTGCCACCAGTATTGTGATTGCTCAAAGAAGGTGCATAGTATGGCCTCTGTGCTGCCAGCTTTGACCCAGCAATTTGGCAAGTTGTGAGTCGTCACCATGCTGGACTATGGCAAACAAATTCTTTTATAAATTGCCTCTTCAATTACACATTGCAAACCAGACTTAGCATCAGACCCACTATTTACAAATGCTGCAGCAGATCCCAAATCTTCAACCAATGAGACATGGGATTGCTGCATTTTCTGCCTCTCGGAAATATGCTTGTAACACCCCGGGTGACAGACAGGGTGCAGCATGTGGACAGGGCAAAAGACCTCTCTGGGAAAAGAAAAGGAGGGGCTTATATTTTATGGACTACAGAGTCATCTGACAGGGAATAAAAAAAATCACAAATAAGAGAAATAAACACTATAAATAATATGTAAACACCGCAGCCTCTATGCAGGATGAGCTTAATACTGTACTTTTTATGCTTGCTTTGAAAACAAACCATGCTCCCATGGAGAGAGCTCCCATGGCCAATACTGCACAGGTTAGTACACTATGTAGTACGTTTTAATATAAATTAAAAAATTACTTACGTGACATACGGCTAAGTATGGTGACCCATACTCAGAATTTGTTTTCTGCATTTAACCCATCCAAAGTGAACACACACACCAGTGAACACACACACACACACACACACTCACACACACACACACACCGTGAACACAACAACTTCCAACAACTTAACATCTGCAAGGCCGCAGGTTCAGTCAGCCATGTTCTTAAAGGTATGCACAGCTGGTGTTTTAACAGACATTTCCAACCTCTCTTTGCCTGTAACCCAACAAGTTTCAAAATGTCCTCCACTCTCAGTACCAAAGAAATTATTGGTAAACTGTCACCCTATTTTTCTGGCCACCATTGTCTTGTCACACAAAGTGTGTACTCAGACCTCTCCTGTAATCCTTATAAACCTACAACCACAATGTTTGTGAAATGTCATCAAATTTATAGTTGACACAATGGTAGAAGTTCTGATCAGCAACAATGATGAAACCTATAATGGTGAAGCATGTAATGAAGAGGTGTGCATCCTAACATGCTGGTGCCAGGAAATCCACATCACACTTAACATCAACAAGATCAATGTACTAGACTCAGGATAATAGAAAACACACCCTAATCCCCCTCAATAAGACCCCAGAGGAGGAGGTTCAAGTTCCTCTGTGTTCACAGCACGAAGGACCTCACATGGTTCACTCACACTGAAGGAGTTTGATATGAATGCCAAGATCCTCAAATTGTTTTACATATGCACCATGGACTGCCTGATTGAGCACTTGGTATGGGAACATCAATGCTCTCAACCACAAGAGTTCTGCAGAGAGTGTTCCAGCAAATCAGTTGAGGTGAGTTTATTTTCCTCCAGGACATCCAAACCCAATCCAGATGACTCAGAGTCTCAAGCCACCCGAAAAAGACTGCTCTCACTGCTACCATCAGACAGACAGTATGGATGTGTTTTTGATTGAGATTAAAAATCATATGTGTGAGTTCATTTTAATGATTGTAGAGTTTTTATGCATAACAAATTGCCTATTAAACTAATTAATTATTAATCATTGCCAAATTGCTGTGCTACACTTTGGCATGGGCTGTTATGGAAAAACGATCAGCTATGAACAGGTAACTTTAACTCTGCATCATTACACCAACATATCACAGTATTTTATAGTAACTTATTATTATTTGCCTTATTTTGCTTACTTCCTTATGGTGCTTTACCTTGTTCGGCAATATTACATAAGGTAAAGTAAGAATAAAGAATGGGAATAAATAGCAAGTCATTTATAGAAATGTCTACAATGAACTTTTCACATTCAGTAAGCTTCAGGAGGCAATGACCATAAACTATATAATTAGAGTTTCTGGATATTTATATTAAAGTTGGAGCCCATGACACATTTTTAATGCTTTCTGGTTTTGAGATCCTACAATCGTTACCAACACCCATATGAGAGACTGTGACAGTGTTTTATTCTACTCTCTATATCCATGTCCATCCCACAAAAGATCCAGTGTTTCCATACAAATGCATGTGTTTGGGTTTTATTCTGCAGGTACTGACTCTGAGGTACTTGACAAAATAAGGACATTCATGGGTCATGCTAATTGCAGAGAGTCTTTTGGATTTGTGGAAGGCAAGAGTTACCTCATCATGGGCCACAGTGTTGACCTACCGAGGATAGAGGGAAAGTATGTTTCTTCATCAACTAATCACCACGGGCATCATGGGCTAAATTTGATGTAGTTGAATAGGGAAAACGCACATCTCTGTAGTATTCGGCCAAGTTTTTTAATAGTGTTGTCTGTGTGAATGAGCCCTCATTTGTATCATTTGTTGTTGTCAGGCTGCAGTACATCCTGGGTGAGCGGACTTGGATTGAATACTGGCCCACAAGCGTGGAAGGTCAAACTAGTCAGTACAAAGAAACCTACATCGGCATTGGTGCACTGTCTCAAATGCTTAAGGACTTTAGATGCACTACATAAACATATGTTGTTTTTTCTCTATACACTAAAAAAATATTTTCTGTTGCTGTGTTGGAGAAATTACTAACATTACTCACGAAAGCAACTATTCACCTTAGCATTCATCCTAAAATGTAAAAACCTGTGATATCTTAATGAATAAATAAATAAACAAACAAACTGACCAAATCAGTTAATTTTAATTTTTTTTTTAAATGTGTTAAAAAAACATTGAATTAACCCTGTGTAGGTCATGTGTACAAGAATGTACACATGACCTACATAAAATAATGTTTTATTTAAATAAGAGTCAAGCTCATATTAGTCAAAGCAGCCAAGAGTTTCCATTTAAATTGATTATTTAGTTTAAAAAAAGTTTTTGATTTGTTTAATATGACAATACACAATAAAGGGTATTAACTATCTTAATATAATTCATTCATTCATTCATTTTCTACCGCTTATCCGAACTTCTCGGGTCACGGGGGGCCTGTGACTATCTCAGGCGTCATCGGGCATCAAGGCAGGATACACCCTGGACGGAGTGCCAACCCATCGCAGGGCACACACACACAGTCTCGTTCACTCACACACACACACACACACACACACACACACTACAGACAATTTTCCACGGATGCCTGTCAACCTCCATGCATGTCTTTGGACTGGGGGAGGAAACCGGAGTACCCGGAGGAAACTCCCAAGGCACGGGGAGAAAACTCCACACACACAAGGTGGAGGCGGGAATCGAACCCCCAACCCTGGAGGTGTGAGGCAAAGGTGCTAACCACTAAGCCACCGTGCCCCCCATCTTAATATAAATCTAATATATTTAATAAAATATAAATTATCTTAATATAAATATAAGTAATAAATATAATAAAATATATCTCTCACACACACACACGCACGCACACACACACACGCACACACACACACACACAATTATACAAATCTAAACCAGACATTCATAAAAGAAAAAAAGCAGACAAGGCTGCTAAAACATATCAGTTTTCTCCCAAAACATATTTAGCGAAGGAATATTGAAAAGATGTGCGAGGTGGTCACGTTTTTCCAAGAAAAAACTTTGATGTCTATCTAAAAGAATTATATGGGCGAATTATAATATTGAAAAAATAAACTAAAAATTAAACTTAATTTCCTTGCTTATTCTTTCTTTGCTTGTAATTTCATCTTTTGATTCACGCTTCAGTTTTCTTTGTTTTTCTTTCCTCTTTGATCGTTTGTGGCCAGATAAAAGTCTCAACTGACATAACTTCTCTAACCAATTAATGACACAGAAGTAGATGAAGTCACTGACGCATGCGTGTTCGTTTAGTATTTGAACCTGGCTTGAACAAGTGAGAAGATGGATGATTCTGTGCAGCTACATATAATTGATATAAATTTATCTTTGAAATTGATACACTACATTTAGCTGCCTTAATTGTGCAAGAGTTCAGTTTAATTTGTTTACATTGCTTCTTAAATGTTCCAGTTGTTTTTGTGTATGTAGGCGCATCACAGTGTGAAGGAATACTTAAGGTGGGAAACTGACGCCAAGGACTAACTTTTACTTTAAAAATTGAAATCTAAATAAAGAAAAACGAAAAAAAGATTATTAGTAAAGTTAAAAATGAGTGACTTAAATCAAGTGATGAGACAGAGATTGATGTGGATGATGATGATCATTCATCATCTTTCAAGAGACTAGCAGAACTAATTATCCTTCATCACTAAATGTTATGTTTTTTAAAGTAGCCAGATCAGCTGTGCAGGAGCTCAAGAGCAGGTGTTGAAATCTATGCTTGATAACCATACCTGACAAAATTAATAACTTTCTATACAGATGTAAGTCTCCACAGATGAGTTTGCTCAGTTATGTTCTCTAGCTGGCTACGTTACAGGGTACCTGTGAGGTATGTATATCTCATCAGCAAGCATTGTTAACGTTAGCAAAAGTTAGGTAGGTACTTGATATTAACTAACCCTCACTTCAGGAAAACGTGAGTGTGGTGAGTTTTCTGCCAGTTCAAGTCGTTAACAGCTAAAAATTGGCAGTTTGCGGAGGAAACATATGTGCTGCAGTATATTTTATCAGACTTGGCATATCCATTGTTTTTCTTCAGAAGTTAGTTGACTAGCAGCCATTTTCTTCCTCTAGTTATATTTGTCCACTAATATGGCGGCAGCAACAGGACAAACATGTGACCACCAGACAAACCTAAATTATTAATACTAATACAGCGCTTTAGTTCTCTTCAACACAAATTATATTCTACACACTTTCTAACACTTACAAATTCATAAAAAAGACAGCTGTTTGACTTTTGTTAATAATTGCAACATCATTTTAATATGAAAAAATAAGAATTCTCCAGACTCACGACCGCTTTGTGCATGCATGAACAGCTTATTTTTCAGTTTTATTCAAAAATTCGAGTGAAGTAATTCCACTTTAAGACATTAACACCTGTTTCACACCAGATGTGCAAGCAGAGCAGGAGCGGCGCACATGAGCAGTGCTTAAACAGAGTGGAAGAAGCACGTGCACTAGTGCACTAAAAGAAGAAAACTGTTACCATAAAACAATGATGCCCCCAATTAGCTCAAACCAAGTCAAAATTACTGATAATTTGTATTTATGTCACATTTAACCATCATCTTGCTTTATTACACTGTTTTCATTACAATGGTAAAGTGTAAACTTCTTTCTTTGCTACAAATATGCCAAACTACAGAAGCCATGCTCTGTTCACCATTATTATCGCATTTCATTCACAAATGCCATGTACCAGTCTGGTCAATCTCTCTCTTTCAGACTCATAAGCAACTACATTCAATAAATTATAAGCCCTGTCACATCTCATACTCAAGGGCTATTGGCTCGAGGTTTGCCAAAGAATCAATATAGAAAGGGAAATTAGAATAAAAAATAGAAAAATAGAAAGGGTTATAGTAAAGAGCATTTACATATTTTAAATGTACAAAATATATGAAGATATAATATAACACATTATAATAAGTTGGAAATAGAATTAGCAAAATGTATGTTGACTGTGTAAGACTGTCCAGCAATATGTGGTCAGAGCTGATACAGAGTCATAACTGATTTCTGAGTATGTGCAGCTCAGAGATGAAATAATTGCATGGATGCCCTCATTCAGTACTACCTATTTTTGGTCTGTTTCCGATAGGTTGGAAAACTGATTAATGAGATTAGGGAATTTTTCTCTAATGTTTACAAAACATAAGTCAAATGGAGGTATGCTCCAGGCCTCAACCCACAGTTACAGATGGATAAACCGTACAATATCATGCCCCCACCGGTACGGGGGTCTCTGAGAGACTAGCCATGGACCAGTTCCTATGTGCCTTTGTGAACCGTTCCTTTCCTTTGTGAGGAAAGAAAATCGGTGGGGTTAAATGGGGCCACCAACCAAAAGAAATGCTCAATGCCCTTGAGAGCACAGGAGCCACCATAGAGATCGGACAAACGCCCTGGAGAGACTCAAAGCCCAGCTCATGATGCCCCCAGTCAATTTGCCAACTTGACACTGAACCTGCCAGGGAGAGGATGAAAACCAAAACCCACCTCAACTTGGGACCCATCCATGAGCCCATGCTCGTTGAGCCCGACCCCACCACGCCTCCAGCCAACAAGCCATGGTTAGCCGGGTGCAGCCCAGAGGTTAAAGGGAAACCCATCACAACACTCCTGAACTCATGAAGCACTGTGACCCTGCCATTCTGCCCCAACCAGCTAACTTGCCACACAGGTCAGGATTTGCAGTCCAGTGAAAAATAGTCACAGGTGTGGAAGATTAGTGATGTTAAGCCTGGTGGGCCTGGTGGCCAAAGCTACCCAAAACTCGGCAGACCAATCAGGAGTGTCCACTGCCAAAAACCTCCTTCTTTTCTGCCCAAAAAAGAATAAAGAGCTATTTTCCTTTAAATTCCAGAAAATGTGCTCTAAAATTATGATATGAAAGTAATATTAATACAGACAATAAGAAATGACATTTCACAGACATAATTTCAAAGACATGTGCCCTATTTTCCAATCATACACTGATTTTAACAAATTATTGTCTCGTTCACCAAGAAACAAAAAACAATGGGAAATATTAGCTAAGGCTAACTAATTTAGTCCCTCCCTAATTTAGATTTACCTACCCACAAGCTACATCTCGCATAATACAATACCTTCCAAACAGGAAGGGTGAATGCTCTCATTTGATAGACACATGAAGGCAGTCACCTGTATCTTTCCAAACTGCTGCTCCTGCTGCACAAGAAAGCATAATAATAATAATAATAATAATAAGAAGAAGAAGAAGAAGAAGAAGAAGAAGAAGAAGAAGAAGAAGAAGAAGAAGAAGAAGAAGAAGAAGAAAGGCTTTCACTTGTTTATGCAGACACAATTGATAAACAGCATCCTAGTGGGTTGGTCCAAAGGTTAAATTGACACAACAAGATGCCTGAAATTTGTCCGATTTACGGGAACTGTGCTGGATTAACCCTTCATGTGTCTCTCACATGGGTGAGAAGAATGGGGTGACCTATATCACATTCTAATTAAATAGATTTCAGAAAATAAGTACCAGAGAAATATATTTATGGAAAAGACAACTAAATGTTTTACAAACAGAAACATGTAATAAAATCTACTACTGCAGCCACTAAATGAGGAGAGGTGAACTGTTGCTTATGCTGTCACACACTTGGTGAAAAGTGCTGTCCCCCTCTTCTGTGTACATGAGCTCGTGATCCAGGTTTGCTTTGACTGACAGGTTCTTTTGTAGCCTCTTTGTCTGAAGTTGGAAACAGCATAAATGTAAATCTAAGCAGTTCAAGTTTAAGGGTCTGTCTCATTCACAGAGCATGCATGGTGTTACTTGGAACTGAATGTGTCTATTTCTGGGTCTCTCTCCCTCACACACACACACACACACACACACACACACACACACACACACACACACACACACACACACACACACACACACACAGAAAAAGAGAAAATTGGAATTAATTTTAAATGAATTAAAATCAGCATTGTACACAATGTGCAAATATTCACATTCAAGACGATTTCAAATATTTAAATGCAGGTTTTCCAGTTTCAAATGATCAAAGTTTAAATTGACACAAGATGCAGTTCGATCGATTTATAGGAACTGTGCTGGATTAACCCTTCACATGCCTCTGTGCAGCACAAACAGTGCAGACAGATCCCTCAGACCCGGGAACTGGTTGGTACCTTCCTCCCTAACATAATTTTAACCCTCTGGGGTCCAAATGCGCGCCGGTGTGTCTTTGGCGCATTTTTTCCTCTTCAACATGAAATCCACTTAAAATACTCCGTCATACATAATCATACAAGTAATACATCATTCAAAACTGTGAAGTGTCTACTTTTATTTGAGTGCCTTCATAATAAAAAAATACGCTGTGTTTTTGGCAAATAAAGAAAATAACCAGGGTGTGCATTCAGACATCTCTGTTTCCTTGACCATCTTCCTGAAACACGTTACAAACATGAACTCATAACTCCGCCAATACCTATTTACATTTACATTTACAGCATTTGGCAGACGCCCTTATCCAGAGCGACATACATAAGTGCTTAAATCTCTATCACTGAATACATTAATGCTGGTTCACTAGGTTACATACTTAAGATACCATGAGTTTAAAACATTTGTTCAAAGTTATAATGAAAAAGTGTCAAATGTCTTTAACTGATGAGCAGTCATCCATGATGAAATTTCTGCTAGACATGCTGAGATCCGGTCAGAAGCTGTGGCATCTGAGGGTGGGAAAGAGAAGATAAGTTGTGTATCATCAGCATAGCAGTGGTAAGAGAACCCATGTGATGAAATAACTTCACCAAGAGAGTGAGTATACTTGGAGAAAAGAAGAGGACCAAGTACTGAGCCCTGTGGGATGCCAGTGGAGAGTCTGCGTGGAGCAGATGTCACTCCCCTCCATGTTACCTGGTATGAGCGTCCTTCCAGGTAGGAAGCAAACCATTCCCAAGATGATCCGCAAATCCCAAGACTCTTGAGGGTGGACTCTTGAGGGTGGAGGGAGAGTCTTGTGGTTGACCGTATCAAATGCTGCTGAAAGGTCAAGGAGGATAAGGATGGATGACAGTTTGGCTGATCTAGCAGCATGTAGCTTCTCAGAGACATCCAAAAGGGCTGTCTCTGTAGAGTGAGCTGCTTTAAAGCCAGACTGGTTGGGGTCTTGGAGGTTGTTCTGTGAGAGATAGACAGACAGTTGATTATAGACAATGGGTTCAAGAATTTTTGAAAGAAATGAGAGAAGTGATACCGGTCTGTAGTTACTGATGTCTGATGGATCCAGAGCAGGTTTCTTTAGGATGGGAATAACCCTTGCTCTCTTGAAAGTAGTTGGTACCTGGCCAGATGCTATGGATCTATTGACGATAGTGGAAATGAAGGGCAAAAGGTAGGGAGTGGTAGGGAGTGGATCCAATGGGCAGGTGGTAGGATTTACTTATCACACGAACATGATACATATGTCTAATGAATGCCTGAAATGTCTACTTTTAAATGAGGTAATTAAATTAAATGAGGTAATTAAAATCGAAAGCAAATATTGTCTTTTTGTGTAATCTGTATGCAAGTAAAGAGAGGTACAGTTTTCCTCATTAGCGCTAATGTGATCCCACCTATCGTGTGCGCGCCATTCATATGGAAATTACCTGATGCGGGCTATGCAAACAAGATCAACGCCCACAAAACAATGCTATAAGAAGCACCAAGTTTTAACAGATTCCATTAAAGATTATAAAAAGATTCCATTAAAGGTTTTAACAGAGCCATATTGTATTGATCATATACAATATTGTTACTTGTATACATATTGTTACTTTATTATTTATTTTAAGCATCTGCCTTGTAGTATAGTGTCTGTTTGCTTGGTCTCTTGTCTGGCACTGTTTGCACTAGGTTGCATACATGCACTTTATGTGGATTTTAGGATTTTTTTAGTACTTATCTCTTGTCTGGCACTGTTTGCACTGGTTAAATATTCTAAATAAACTACAAACAAAAAATATACACATTTATTTTGTCTTCACATTCTTTCTTATAACTCCTCTCTCAGTCACACACTTACCTGAAAGGCTCATTATGCAGCTCATTATGCAGACTTTTGTCTTATCAGGTGTGAATCCCACTAATATTCATGATAGTTGACGCCGACTCGCATATGCCCTTTTCAAACAAAAAGTGTCTTAGAAACTTTAAATCAATATATTGTTTTCTGTGAGCGAGTAAACAAGATGATTTTCACATAATTTTGAAGCAAAAACTATAGGCTACAAGATCCAGTTCACAAAAGTCCTGTGAACCGATGTTCTGTATGTGTTTTATGGCCTTATTCAAGTGATTTATAATGTTTCATTTTTCACTAACCACACATAAACATTGTTTTCTCAAAAACACAATCATGTACATACATGCTGCTCACATATTATAGTAGTCCAGTTTGTGCTGATTACAGTGATATTAGACTTTAGCCATTTATATCTTCATAAGCAACTGAAAAAAGCACAAATGTCAGGGTATGACAAAACTTCTCCAGCCCCAAAAATACCCTTAGACCCCAGAGGGTTAAACAAGGACACATGACTGGGCAAAGGCCTCTGAGGTTTCTGTAAATGTTTCGGATTAGAGGGGTGGGGTGGCCTGTATCACAGTCTAATCAGATTTCAGAAAATACATTAAATAATTAACCGACAAAACAGCTTTAATTGTTAACAGAGAAATACTTTTATAGAAAAAACTTTGTTTTAATGCATGTTATACAAACAAAATTTATATTTAAAATCTGATTTAGTAAAAATTTAATAAACAGAAACATTCTATACATGTAATGTTTGGAGTTTGTACAATGTACAGTTTGTACAGTTTCAAATGATCAAAGTTTAAATTGACACAAGATACAGTTCGATTGATTTACGGGAACTGTGCTGGATTAACCCTTCACATGCCTCTGTGCAGCACAAACAGTGCAGGAAGATCCCTCAGGCCCAGGAACTGGTTGGTACCTTCCTCCCTAACATAATTTTAAACAAGGATATGTGACTGGTCAAAGGCTTCTGAGGTTTCTGTAAATGTTTCAATTTATATTTAAAATCTGCTTTATTAAAAGTTGAATAAACAGAAACATTCTATACATGTAATGTTTGGAGTTTGTACAATTACAAACAGAAAAAAATATATTTCCCTTAAATGTATCTAAGAAAAATGAAGAAAACAAAGCCTGAAATCTGCAATTATTTACAAACAGGAAACACTCCATTAATAAAAAAAAAAAAAAAGAATATATAAACAAATATATTCAAAATTAGATAAAGAAATCTACCCAGTATTCTTTATATTAAAGAATTATTAGTTTGGGGAAATGTTCAGATCATTAGTGTGTGTGTGTGTGTGTGTGTGTGTGTGTGTGTGTGTGTGTGTGTGTGTGTGTGTGTGTGTGTGTGTGTGTGTGTGTGTGTGTTTGCGTGCGTGCGTGCGTGTGTATGTTTAAACTCTGCATATTGCACAATATAATGTTTAGCCGAAGCAGTGAAGAGCAAATGCCATGATTGGGCATCAATCATGACAGTATTGATATCTGAAGTTTTTTTTTTTCCATTCTGTTTAAGTACCACTGCACATCGTTTCATAACTAACACCCCCAATGTCAGTGTTTCATAATCACAGAGTGGGAGAGGTGTTATGTTGTGTGTGTGTTAGGTTGGTATAAAAGCTGTGGTACTAACACACACATCCTCAGACTGAGTTCGGACCAACAGTCAGGATGAATGTAGACCTGCTGTGGCTGACGGCTGCGCTTCTATCTTTCCCGGTGCTTACACTATGTGATCCGCTGTGAGTACACACACACACACACACACACACACATACATATACACACACATACTGAAGTAATTTATACTGCTAACATGTCCCTTAGTGACACTTGTTTTCGGATTGCGTAGGAAACTCTTCCACAATCGCACTAAGGAATGTGTCCTAGTTTGCACGAGTTAGTTATGAAAACATAAGATCAACTATAAGAGTTAGTCTTACCTTAAACACTGGTGTCCTTTGAAGTCCCTCGGTCTTCTAACAAAGGATTATCTTCGAGTTCTTCTACCTAATCTATGGTTTAAATCTTTAAATGAAGGAGTCAGACTTAGACCTTTTTTTCTTTTCAGGGTCCTCACAATGCAGAGGCCTTGTTTTTATTAAAAGCAATGTAATACAGATAAATGTGTGTAATATATTTAAAGTAAAATAAAATAAAATGACAAATAAAATCTCATTAAAATAATCAAACAGCATTAGGATAAGTAAAAGTAATTAAAATGCAAAGATTATACAGTAACAAACCAAGAAACACGCTCCAAGTGTAAGCTTGCATTTGGTCTCTGATGCTGTTCATCCGCCATCATTTCTCTCAAAGAGAGATTATAAGATTAAAAGTTAATAAGTGTTCCTTATAAAGTATACTTCCTTTCAAAAAGCACAAGCTTGCAATATCATCTCTTTAACTAAGTCCTTCCCCCACGAACGTTGCGGTTTCCCTTTAAGGGTTACTGTCAGTGGTATTCTATGAGCATTGAGGGTTGACTTTTTAAGAGAGCAGGGTTTTGAAGTTGGATAGCATTAGTAAGGTTCCTCCATTAAGCATGAAGTTAACCCTTCATTTCCTTCATCATCCATTCTACCTACTCCTACTAAAAGTCCCATTCTGACTAGGGATGTACCGATACCGCTTTTTCTCTTCCGATCCGATTCCGATACCGATATGATATGTGTTCTTTTCTACCTTTAAAACTAAAGAATGTTTACAACTCGCTTAGTTATTAAGATTTATTTGTTTCTGTTTCTGGATATGTATTATGTATTATAGATATCCGTAATTCAGTTCTGCCTAGTCAAAATGAAAATTTCAGATATCCACAATGTCATTCCTCCTATCCACAACTGTCTTTTCAGATATCCTCAACTTCATTCTTCCTAGTTTCCCTTTAGAGATATTCAGTTGTAGATATCCGCGATGTGAAATGTGGATATCTACAACTAAATTATGACTATCCATAATTCCAGTTAGAGATATCTACAATTTAATTCTGACTAGTCACAATTCCAGTTCCAGATATCCTCAACTCCCCTCATTTTAAGATATCTATAATGTCTTTTTGAGATATCTTAAATTATTCAAAACTAGATTATAGATATCTTGAACTGAAATTGTGACTAGTCAGAATTAAACTGTAGATATCTCTAACCTGAATTATGGATAGTCATATTTTAGTTGTAGATATCTGTTATCAAGTCATAGATATCTTCAAATGATTTTTGATTAGAGATATCTCAAATTAGAGATATCTTTAACTTTCATTCTTCCTAGTCAAAATGTAATTACAGATATCTTGAAATAGAGTTTTGACTAAACAAAATTATTTTGCAGATATCTAATTATGTCACAAGTAGGAGGAGGGTCTTAGCGGTGATTGCTGTTAACCCAAGGGATAAACTCATTATAGATTGAATAGTAATAATAGTTATAGTAATCAAATAGTAATAAAAATAGCGTTCTATTTCATGGCATTTTCTAATTATTTTATCTACACCAGCAACCGCCATTTCTTCTGGTACTTGTAAACTGGCTCAAATGATTTGTTTGCTGGGTAAATATCCAATGGAAAGCCTTCCATTAGCAACGTCATGCACAACTATACTGACTAGTCAAAATGACGTTTGCGATATCTCTAACTAACCTGCCTTGGCAAATCTCAATTATCGATATCTGCAATTGTCATTAAGGATGTGTGATGAGTTGAATATCGTTTTCAGTGACGTCATTGCAGATATCCGTAACTCACTATTGACTATTCGAATCTGAATTCCAGATATATCTAACTTTCATTGTGACTAGCTAAAACGGAATTATAGATATCTCTAACTGTCATTTTGACTAGTCCGAATGCTGCTACTACTAGTTGAAAATATGTGGTTGATATCTGTAATGTTAATTCCAGAAAGTCAATTTTAACCATTAAATGTTAAAATGGCTTGCCGTAACCAAAGCGATGTCCGCCCTCTTCTGTGCATATGAGCGACAGTTGCTGTGATTGACAGGTGAGAGAGAGAATAGATCCCTCCCACTCAGAGAACATGGCCAATAGTGCTCTCTTTATTCGAATTTGAATCTGAATTTGAATATTTAAATCTGTGTATTAAAGGAAGAACACTTTCATGTCAGATGTTTAAATAATGTTTAAAGATATTATTCTGAAACATGCACATAGATTGTCTTTTACCTTTACCTACTTTTTTTATCTGTGGGACCCGAACATTTTCTGCTTATACTCTACAGTTAGCAAATGTTATTTTACATTATTACAATAAATAAATAATTGAATAAACGTTTTCCTCTTTGTTATAACAGTAACGTGTTGGTGGCCCCGAACCTGCTGCGTGTGGGAACCCCTGAGAAAGTGTTTGTGGAAGCGCAGGATTATAATGGAGGTAACATCCCAGTGAAGATCAGTGTGAAGAACTACCCAAAGAAAACTTCAGAACTGACATCTCAATCAGTCGTCCTCACTGCTGATAAAAACTACCAGGCAATTGTAGACATAACGGTGGGTTCTCTGAGATTATGAAACAAAATGAACAGCATTCATTCATCTCTGGGCCAATAAATAAATAAATAAATAAATAAATAAATAAATAAATAAATAAAGGATGCTCTATTTTTTTAGGGTTGGAACAGGAAATACAGTGACACAATCAATTCAAATCAACTGAACTGAGGTTCACAAAGAGGTTATATATTTCTACCTCTTTCACCGCAAATTATTACAATTATTACTTTATTTGTGTTTGTGATTTCAATAATAATAATAATAATAATAATAATAATAATAATAATAATAATAATAATAATAATAATAATAAAAGATAATAAAAATTCCTCTAAATGATCACCAGAGGGCAACATATTACACCTTTTTAAACTTTTTGTTGCTGTTCCGCTTAACATTTTTTCCCATGAAGCTCATTGGTAGTATATCAGTTTATTAATCACCTTTCTTTTAGTTTATTAATCACCTTTTAATTCAGGTTTCTGGGTTTCTTTGTCTTGCATCTGTTAATGTTACCTTTATTTTGACATGCAGATCATGCATCACATTAATAACTACTGTTTTAAATCCTTTCTTTTGTCTTTCTTATAAACAGATGGAGTTTACATACAAATATTAAAAATATTTTAGAAATATGGTCTTAAATAAATGGATGTGTCAGGTGGTGTGGAGTAGCTTTTTCATTTCTACAGTTATTGTACACTAAAATTAAGGGCATAATTTTCCTTTGGTTCAGATTCCTGACAATAAAGACTTCTTTAGTGAAGACCCACTGGAGAAGCAGTATGTGTATCTGCAGGCTGAGTTTCCTTCCAAAGTGCTCGAGAAAGTGGTCTTGGTATCGTTTCAGTCTGGATACATGTTCATTCAGACAGACAAGAGCATTTACACACCTGGAACAACAGGTAGACAGTTAACATACAGTATATATATATATATATATATATATATATATATATATATATATATATATATATATATATATATATATGGAACAAGAATATGTATCTTTGTTTATTTTTTCATTCATTTCAAATGTATTTTTTTATGGCAGAGATCAGGTTCTCTCTGGGTATCTTTATATAATGCAAATGAATCATTTTTTTCGAAGTTCTTTACAGAATCTTCTCACTGACTCCTGATCTGCAGCCTGTTGATAAGAGTGGAGGAATCTACGTGGAAATCATAGTAAGTGTTCAAACAGCTCAGCTGGGGTTTCACCTACTCAGCAGTCAATTTCATCGCAAGCTACAATTACTGTATATTCTGATTTTTTGATCCATTCATTATGTATTTTCTAAAAGATAATACAATAATACATTTTTTTTCTTTTCCCCCAAGAATCCTCAAGGAATCACAATTAACAGGGACACAATCTTTCCTAAAGAAGGGATCATAAAAGGGTCCTACAGCATTGCTGAAGTTGCCAAGTTAGTTAATATTAAGTGTTAGAAAACAGTCATTACAGCCTGAAATATTTTTGCATGAATTATTATATATTGTATTATTGTGTATTATATCCTTTTTTAACAGATCTGGAATATGGACTGTAGCAACACGATACAAGAACACCCCACAGAAGAACTTCACTGCTGAATTTGAAGTTAAAGAATATGGTACAATTCATAAGTAAGCTACAAAGATCCTTACTTTTAGTTTGTCTACATGTGTGTTTACATGTTACTTTTCACTTTGCAGTTCTACCGAGCTTTGAGGTAACATTAAATCCATCAAAACCTTTTTTCTACGTGGATGATAAGGATCTTACTGTTGACATAACTGCCAAGTAAGTAGAACATGACACAGACAATAAGTTACTTTAATCCAACTCAGTGTTAACCTTTTTTGTGAATCATACAAAGGTACCTGTTTGGAAAAGATGTGAGTGGTGTTGCATTTGTGGTGTTTGGCGTTAAGAGCGAAGACACTAGAACCAGTCTGCCTGCCTCTTTAACCAGAGTACAGGTCAGTTACACATCCTTCCAATATTTTACATTATAACATCTGTGAGGAAATAATCACTGTTTCATTTACTCACTAAATTTCTGATACTTAGATTTAAACACAAAGTATTGCAGCACCGAAACTCACATTTGTACTTTCTTTTTTAAATCCAACCAAATGTTTTTTTAGATTTCTGGCTCTGATAGTTCCTATGCCTCAATTCCATTAATCCAGTTCATAACTGGTCTTAACATGAGATGTGTGCGGAACTGTGTTTAATCCCACTTTTGTTTGTTTTCTAACCTGCCGAAAAGAATTTGTTAATGCTATTTTTCAAAAAATACACAAAATGGTAACATAATTTAGATCACTGTGACTCTGTTGCATGCTCTGTTTTGGTTTGTGAGCTTCACATTGGACAGGAAAAAAATCCTCCTACCTGCGACTCTTTTGACTGTACATTACTACTGCTTATGTGTAATATTTATGTTGCATATAGATCATTAATGGAGAGGGACATGCTGAGCTCACTAAAGAGATGATCCTACGCTCCTTCCCTGAAATTAATAAACTGGTCGGAAGCTTTTTGTACATTTCTGTCAGTGTTATAACTGAGACTGGTAAGATCCCAGCAATTGTGTATGTATGTATATAGATCTACATTCCCACATTACATAATGCCATATGACTCTTTTCAGCTGTCATTTATCATTAATAATATTTCAGGTAGTGAAATTGTTGAAACACTGAAGGGGGGCATTCAAATTGTGACATCACCCTACACCATCCAGTTCAAGAGAACCCCAAAATTCTACCATCCAGGAATGTCCTTCGATGTCACAGTATGCAAGCCTTTATAGCGCCTTTAAATCTTACAAATGATTTAACAATTTAATAATTTTCTCAAGTGCTAGATAATAAGTGTAAATAATTAGCAGTGGCATGTTACTATTTGGTCTGTACTTTTAGTATTATGTAGCATTTTAATCTCATTGGGGAAAAAAAATAGTAAATTATGCTGTTCTGGGTTTGAAAAGGTTTATGTGACCAATCCGGACCAGTCACCTGCTGAAAATGTGGACATACTGATCCAGCCTGGTGAGGTTAAGGCTCAAACAAAGAGTAATGGCATGGCCAAGGCCATTCTGAACACACAGGGAGGAGATAGGCCACTACATGTCACTGTGAGTAATGTAAAATAGGGTTTTTATTTTTTATGCAATAACAAAAGTAATTACACAGGAATAGGAATTAAAAAGATAGAATATTGACATCAAGTCCCAGCTTGATGTAAATGTTGACAAAAAATCATAGCTGGTTGAAAAATAAAATCATACCTGGTTAACTATAACTATTAAACCATCTTTTCAGTTGCTAAGCTTTCTTATTTGACTAAACTGTTCAATATATGTTTGTATTTTAGTAGCATTATTTGGCTGGTAGCTTTATCAAGATTGTTTTTCCTGCATTGGTGAATATTCAAAAGCATTAAAGTATACAGGAAATTTCATACCTAACCAAAATTGTTTTGCTTTGTGACCAGGCAAGAACTGCAGCCGAAGGTATAGCAAATGAAAGACAAGCTGAAAACCAGATGACTGCCCAACCTTACGCCACCAAAGGAGGCTCTGGCAATTACCTACATTTAAGTGTAGATGCTGCAGAACTGAAAATCGGTGATCAGTTGAACATCAATGTAAACTTCAAAACTGCTGACCCCAATCAAGATTTAACTTATCTGGTTGGTATCTCTTACATATACATTTAAAGATCTTGGTGGTATTGTGAAGTAATTCTACTGGCTTGTGTATTACACTAATAATAATGCCAAGCCTGTGCCTTGCCCTAAAACCTAAAAAATAACTGGGTTGATTTTCATTGTATCAGATCCTTAGTAAAGGACAGATTGTACAAGGACACAAGTTTCTAAGAAGGGGACACCAGGCAGCTACTCTGTCTCTACCGGTCACCAAGGATCTGGTTCCCTCATTTCGAGTGGTTGCGTATTACCACATAGGATCCTCAGAAGTTGTGTCTGACTCCATCTGGGTCGATGTGAAGGACACATGCATGGGAACGGTAGGCAATCTGATTCCTTTTTAAGTAAGTTAAAATAGTATACTGGATAGAATTATATCCTTGTAAGTTTTCGACTGCATCACGATTGTAAGAAGTCACACACAATATATATATATATATATATATATATATATATATATATATATATATATATATATATATATATATATATATATATATATGCACATAGCAAGGACCATGAGCACATCATTAGTGCCAACACCAGTAATGTGCTTTAGCCTAAATTGACACATGCCCAAAATCAAGAAGAATGAAAAGATAACCATAACAGATTGGTCGGTGCTAGCTCAAGTGGTTAAGGTTCTGGGTTGTTGATTGGAATGTGAACTTTAATATTTCACTTTATTTGCTACCCAGTTTTGCATTTTTCAGTTTCTTGGGCAATCAGAACATTTGCCCAGTGGGTCAGCTATGGAATTTTTTCACCTCTGATAAATTTGGTTTGTCTTTCTTTTTTTCCTTTATCTTATGTAATGAAGCTAAAAATTGATGTAAAGGAGAGTTTAAATGTCAAGAAGTCATTTGAGCCTGGTGATGGCTTTCATCTAATAGTTACTGGAGATCCAAATGCCAAGGTTGGTCTGGTAGCTGTGGATAAAGCTGTCTTTGTCCTCAACAAGAACAGACTCACACAGACTAAGGTGAGTAATAAGTCTGACATGAACTTATTCATTGTGTCTCTTTTATGTTTGCTTTCAGTAATCAGAATCAGCTTTATTGCCATGCCACTGTGGAGCTTCTGGCACTAAAACAAATTCCTCGCATATGAAAACATCATATGCGAGGAATTTGTTTTAGTGCCAGAAGCTCCACAGTGTAACAGAATGACATACAGTATAGACGAAATTGTATGTACACATTTACAGGTGTGCAGTTAATATATACATCTGAAATATACATATACAAATATAGACAATTTGTATGTACAAATTTGCCAGTGTGAGAAATATGAGTAATCAGGAAATGGCTCAAAATGTGCAAAACTGTGTCCCCAGATTGGTACCGGGACTCATCTAATCTAACTTAGGTTTAGAAAATATTCATTTTTTGATTCCTTCACCAGATCTGGGACATTATTGAGAAGCATGACACTGGCTGTACAGCAGGCAGTGGTAAAGACAGTATGGGGGTTTTCTATGATGCAGGTCTACTGTTTGACTCTGATAAATTAGGAGGCACCAATGAAAGGACAGGTAAAGCAGATTTTTTAAGTAATAAGTGAAACATCGTGAATGGTGCTGTAATAGATAAATAATCAATATCAACTGGTGAGAAGAAGCTGTTACCATCCCATTATTTACCCCTTTAAAAACCCAAAGAGCTTCATTCTGCTAATACATCAGCAAATTCCCAAAACTTTTATCAATTTATTAAAAAAAAAAAAAAAACTCAACTGTCCATTGAACACCTTTAGGATGAGCTGGAACACCAAATGCAGTCCAGGCCTCTTGTGGCTGAATGGATAAATAAATAAATAATAATAAATCCCCACAGCCATGCTTCAAAATCTAGTGGAAACCTTTCCCAGAAGAATGGAGGGTATTTAAAACAGCAAAGCAGGACTAAATCTATAATGGGATGTTCAACAAGCACATATGGTGTAATGGCCAGGGGTCCATAAATATTTGGCCATATAATTTTGTGCTTTCTTTGTTAAATAACAGGGTTAAATTATGTGGAGTATCTCTCAAGGCCATGTGAATGAGTTGATTCTATAGACATGGCATTAGAAAGCATTAGAACAAGCCCATACACCTGCAGCTTGTACAGAAAAATTAATATCTTCTCACCAATCAAAGAATCCAGAATTGAACGGTGCTGTGATACAAACTGATAGTATATTAAACAGGTACAATTAAAGTACTGTATGTGGGGGAACTACAGGCTTAGACTTTAGTTACAAGTGGTTTCATTTTGAGATATATATATATTTTTTTTAATAGCTCCCGACTGTCCTACACCACTGAAGAGAAAACGGAGAGCAGAGACTTTAATCCAGGTTACCCAAACACTGAGTAAGAAGCTAGACATTATTTTGTTCAGTGGTGTTGTCATTAATTTAAATCTTGCTACACATTTTCTCTAAAAACAATAAGATAGATAAATCTGATTGCAGATTTTTACCCTTTACCCTTTTTCTTAAGTGTCTAAATACAACAGTGAAGAGAAGAAATGCTGTGCAGACGGACTGAGGCAGAACAGGCTGGGCTACACATGTGAACGGAGATCGTCATTCATTTTGGATGGTGCAGAGTGTGTCAAGGCCTTCCTGGACTGTTGCAACGAGATCCAAAAACGCAAAGATGAGCAGAAAGACTTATTGCATTTGGCTCGCAGTATGTACCCACTTTATCATTTACTTTTATTACAGTCGTTAAAAAAAAAAGAAGAAACTGTCCAAGATATTTAACCGATGTATGTTTTGATTGGGCTAATTGATTTGTGCTAAATGTCCACATAACAGTTTGGTAGTCCAGTACTACAGTGCAGGGCTCTCAAGTTTTGAAGACAGGCAAGAGTGACATATTTTAAGTACAGTATATTTGTTGTAACATTAAAAGGAGATCATGACTTACTCTGTGCTCAAAAGTTGTAACACTAGGCCACTCCTTCAAAATTAAGTTGAAAGAGAAACACTTCAAATACCTCAAGGTACAAATATTTATTACAAAATTAGGACAGCAAATGATACACAACACACAGACAAGACATGATTTATGTAAATAACTCATCAAAAGTTGGTCCCAGCTCTCCAAGATGTTAACAGCCAGCTCTCACACTTACTATATTTGCTAGTTTCCTGGCATGTGGGAGGCCCTTAAAGCATACAGAGCAGGGATCTCAAGTTTTGAAGACAGGCGAGAGTGACATATTTTAACATTGGGGTTATATGATCATACCTTCATGTCCTAGGGTTAGGTCCTAACGCATTACAATAGTCCAGTCTAGTGGTCATGAAAGCATGAACTAGCTTCTCAGCATTAGATACAGACAGGATGTTTCTCAGCTTGGCAGTATTTCTAAGGTGAAAGAAGGCCTATTTTTGTGGTATGGGCGATATGATTTTCAAAAGACAGGTTACTGTCTAATATAACACCCAGGTCTTTCACTGTCAAGCTACTAGTAACAGTACATCCCTCTGAATGGAAGTTAAATTGTGAGAGTTTCTGTGTACTGGTTTTTGGACCTATAAGTAGTATTTCTGTCGTATCTGAGTTAGAAAATTGCAGCTCATCCAGTCTTTTATCTCTCTAAGGCATTGAGCAAATTTGGACACTTTAGCTATTTCATCTGGTTTTGATGAAATATATAACTGTGTATCGTCAGCATAGCAGTGGAAACTAATCCCATTTCTTCTGATAATGTTCCCTAATGGAAGCATGTATATCGAGAAAAGCAGATGTCCTAGAACTGATCTTTGAGGGACCCCATGATTAACATATTAAACTGCAGGATATACCATTTGATTCTACAAAATGGTATCGATCAGACAGGTAGGATCTAAACCAACTTAAAGCCTGTCCATGAATACCTGTGTAATTTTGTAAGCGATCTAGGAGATTGTTGTGATCTATAGTGTCGAATGCAGCACTAAGGTCAAGTAGAACTAATAGTGATATACAGTCTTTGTCCGCAGCTAAGAAAAAGTCATTTCTGACTTTCACAAAACTCTTTGTGATTGAAACTCTTCGAGGATATTGTTCTCCTGTAAGAAGCTCAGTTGAACCGACACAACTTTTTCAAGTATTTGAGACATAAACGGAAGATGTGAAATAGGTCTGTAATTTATAGGTCATTTGGATCTAAATTAGGTTTTTTGATGAGTGGATTAATAACTGCCAACTTGAAGGATTTAGGGACGTAACCTAAAGATAGCGAGGAGTTAATAATATAAAGAATAGGCTCGATGCTTTATGTAACAGCTTTACGTAACACAAACCAGCTTTATGTAACACTTCTTTCAGTAGTTTAGTTGGAATGGGGTCTAGTGAACAAGTTGTTGATGTAGCTGTTGTAATAAGTTTATCTAACTTTTCCTGCCCTGTGTTTGTGAAGCAATGTAGTTGTGTGTTTAGTGCTTTAGGCGAGGCTGGGTCACTAGTTGCTTTCATATGTTGAGCGTCACCTATTTTATTCCTAATACTTTCGATTTTATCAGTGAAGAATCTCAAAAAATCCTCACTACTGAACTGTAATGGAATAGTTTGTTCAGATTTCTGTTTTTTTGTTAATCTAGCCACTGTGTTAAATAAAAACCTGGGATTGTTCTGGTTATTTACTACGAGTTTGCTCAGGTGCTCAGCCCTGGCAGCTTTTAGGGCCGTCTATAGTTGGACATACTTTCCTTATACGCAATTCTAAAAACCTCTAATTTAGTTTTTCACTTTCGCTCGAGGTTACAGGTTTCTCTCTTGAGGGTGTGCGTATGACTATTATACCACGGTGCAAGCGTTTTATCTCTAACCTTCTGTAATCGGATTTGGGCAACAGTGTCTAATGTGCTAGTGAGTACATATAGCGCCTATGCTGTAAGTCATTACATCTACATCGTTTGTGTCTAAGGGTACAGTAAGAAGTTCAGACAGATCAGGCAAGTTATTTGTGAATCTGTCTTTAATGGCCGGAATAATAGTTCTACGGAGTCGATAACATGGTGAGACACAGTCTATCCTACAGGTAGTGTGTACGTTATGAGTAACGGTCTGTGATGTCATCATTTACATTTACAGCATTTGGCAGACGCCCTTATCCAGAGCAACGTACATAAGTGCTTAAATCTCTAACACTGACTACATTAATGCTGGTTCACTAGGTTACATACTTAAGATACCATGAGTTTAAAACGTGTTCAAAGTTACAATGAAAAAGTGTCAAAGGTTTTTTTTTGTTTTTTTTTTGTTTTTTTAAATGCAAAAGATAAGGAAAGAAGTGCTAGTTGAAGTGTTTCCTGAGGACTTTGATCTATATCAGTGACGTCTATTTTGTGTGATATTATTAAATCTAGTGTATGATTAAGACGAGTTTAGTAAGTCCATAAATGTGATTCCTAACGCATTGTTTGTATCGCCAACATCAATGTGAAGTCTCCTACAATTAACACTTTATCAAAGGTCTGAAAAAAAATCTAAGAATTCTCGAATAAAATCGGTGTAGAGCCCTGGGGGTCTGGGAGTCTAATGTTCAGGAGCCCAAACTTTAGGAATTGTTTTTGTATATTTCTTTGGCATTTTTCTGGTCTGATTATAGTAAGATTATTTCTGGAACTTCTCAACTATTTACAAGCAAGCAAGCACAAGGAATCAAGCTGGCAAAATAAGGCTGGGAAGGTGTTATAAAATAGAAATACAAAAACAAAGCCCCAGCCAGCCAGACTTGTACACAAACAAACAATCCACAAAATACACGTGCTGCCACCATGCAGCACACACCTCTGAGACTGGCCAGCCAGGTAACCAAACAAACAAAAAAAAAAAACCATCACAGGAGAAACAGCAATTGACTTAAATCTAAAACAGAAGTAAACAAAATTAACAATACATCATATCTTTTATTAAAACACTAAACATTTAAAACTACACCAGGTTAGGTAACCTGTTGTAGTTCCCTTTCGAAGGAACTCGACACTGTGTCAGTACCCACGGCAATACCCATGCCGCCACGCACCAGTCGATGACTGTGCCAGATGCAGTGAGAGAGCACGAGCAGACTGGGAGCAATCATCAAAGGCCTTGCAGGACCTGGGACCCTGGAGAAGGGTCCAAATCCAGGTTATAGAACCTAATAAAGGTGTCTAGAGAGGACCAACCTGCTGCAGCATGAACATCTCTAAAGGGAACACCTCTGGCCAAGGCACTGGTGAGGCAATACTCCTAGTGGAGTGAGCCCTGATGCTGAGAGGCGAGGCAAGACCGTGCACCTCATAGGCCTGAGCAAATGGCCTCCACTACCCAGTGTGCATGGCGCTGCTTGGAAACCGGATTACCCTTATTCCAGGCCCACAAGAAAGACAAAAAGGGGCGAAGGAGTTACTGCACAAGCTAGAGCAGTGGACATAAGTTCTCAAGGCCCTCAGTGGGCAAATCCGACTCATGGGGTGGGGGACAGTAAACCCGCAGTATGACTGGACAGCCAGCAATCCTGGGCAGCTTAGGGACCTATCCTGTCCCAGGGTGCAGAAAAGCCATGGACATGCCAGGGGAAAAATTCTAAGCAGGTGGGGGGGGCAATCGACAAGGCCTGCAAATCCCCCACTCTCTTGAGAGAGGCCAAGGCTAGGAGCAGAGCCAACTTCAGGTTCAGAAACTTCTCAGAGGTGACTCCATCGGCTCAAAGGGGGTTTCCAGCAGCCCCTCCAGGACCACAGAGATTTCCCAGGAAGGAGGGTGCGGTCTGCAGGACTTGCGGGAGCAGAGCTACCAGCGGGATGGCGTACAGACGGAGCCTCAGCAACACCCATACCAAATCTGCTCCACCACGTGGGGGTGGAGACGTCACTCCCGGGCATCAGCACCTGCCTCGACAGGATGTCTGCCTCCCTATTTACATGCCCTGGGATGAAAATCGCTCTCAGCAAAAGGAACCTGGTCTCTGCAAAGAGCAGAATCTGCTGTGTCAACCTGAAATGGGGTCGCAAATGTAGACCGCCCTGATGATTGATATGGGGAACCACTGCAGTGCTGTCTGTCCCTACTAGGACATGGCAGCCCCTGAGGTGTGGAAGAATGTGTTAGAAACACAGCCCTCATCTCCAGGCAGTTTATGTGCCATAAGAGATAAGGGCCCTCCCACAGACCCTGGGCAGGACCGCTCCCCAGCCCAAAAGCGAGGCGTCCTCGAAAGAGTCTTGCGACAGTGACACACCCCTAGAGTGGGACCCAAGACCAGAAACTGGGGTCTTACCACATAAGGGTACAAAGCCCACAGCGCGTAACCCTTGTAACCCTCAGGGAATGTCTACGAGGATGAAAGCCTGCACCCCTGAGCCAGAGCTGGATTGGCCTCATGTGAAGCAGACCCAAAGGGATAACGTCGGCTGCTTCCAACATGAGGCCGAGCACCCTCTGTGCCTCGGCGACAGAGAGGCCTTGGCCTAGCCGAACAGCTTTCACCGCTGGCAAGATGGAAGCCACCCAAGTGGGAGACAGATGTGCCCACATTGTGGGGGGATCCCAAACTAGCCACAGAAAGGTGGTTCTCTGAAAAGGAGAAAGCACACACTTATCTGGGTCCAACCTGAGGCCTAGAGACCTCATATGGGCAGTAACAGCATCTCGAGGACTGGCCGCCAAAGCCTTCGACTGGGCCAGAATGAGCCAGTCTTCCAGGTAATTCAGTACACGGATGCCCCGGAGACACAACGGTGCCAGGGCAGTGTCCATGCAATTTGTTAACATGCGTGGTGAAAAGGGCTAGGCCAAAAGGAAGAACACAATACTGGTACACTTTGCCCCCAAAAGTGAACCTGAGGAACTTCCTGTGCTCTGGCAGGACACCTATGTGAAAATAAGCATCCACAAAGTCGATCATCACAAATCAGTCTTTGGACCTGATCTGGGACACAATAACCTTGAGCGTGAGCATCTTGAACTTGTAGGTCTTCAGTGTACAGTTCAGAGCCCGGAGGTCCAAAATCAGACACAGCCCCGTTCTTCTTGGAGCACAAAAAAAAATCAGCTGAAAAGGCCGCTGTCCTGCTCTGGGAGGGGAAAAAGCTCTATGGCCCCTTTCCTCAGGAGTGAGAGATGTTCCTTTTGGAGGAACACCAACAATCGTGGGCTCTCTGAACGCTGCCGACTGGCGTTTTGCCTCCTGGTGTTTTGCCTCCTGGTGCCTGTTGACGACAGTACTCACTGCGTCACCGAACAAGCCCTGAGGTGATACCGGGGCGTCCAAGAGAGAGGACTTATCCTTATCTTTGATGTCAGTTAAAAAGTAAGCCACAGGTGCCTCTCCGTGACAACCAGCGCAGCCATTGAACGGCCTATGGAGAGGGCCGTCTGCTTTGTGACACGGAGCGCAATGTCAGTGGCTCAGCGGAGCTCAGACACCACCTGAGGTTCCAATCCCTCGCCACCATCAAGCTCTGTAAGCAGGTCAGCTTGGTAGGCCTGCAAAACCGCCATGGTGTGCAGGGCCGCACATGCTTGTAGGCCTTACCCACCAGGGCTGAAGTGGTTCTACATGGTTTGGATGGAAGAGCAGGCTCCCTCCATGCGGTTGATGTAGGTGTGCCCACGAGTGTTTTTTCAATCCCAGGCATCGCCCCATACCCATGGCTTTCAAGCCCTATAATGGCCGGAAAGTCAAACATGGCAGGGGAAAAAATATGCGCTGAAAATTGACTTTTCCACGACCTCGACACCTCAGCATGGAGGTCTTGTGAAAAATGGCAGCCACCTGCGTGAACTCAGAAAGTAGACATCTAGCATAGAATGGACGACACCAACTTCCTCTTCCAGCCAATCTAATTTTAAACTAGACACAGCGCGCGTCACCGGCTCAAGGAGCTCCTCAAACGCCGTTGATTTTGTCAGCTGTTCAGATGGGGGGGATCTCCTCCATGCCCACATCAAGCTCCTCAGAGCTCGACGCGGAAAGCGGCATGCTCATTCCGGGTTGGGAGAAATCGCAGCACGAGCTCCCGAAACCAAGCCGAACGGAGTTCTGTTTCCGCTAACTCAACTTGCAAACCCCATGATCAAAGTGGCCGCGCCACCCCGGCAGACGCAGGACTCGAATCACGAGGCGCAGCTGAAGCTGAAAATACAGCCAGGCGGGATCGGAGAATACGTCGAGGGGAATCCCTCACAATGCACGCAGACGGCTCCCTCGAGAGCCAACCACGCATGCTCCTCTCCCTAACAAACAACGCAAAGAGAGTGCGTGTTGTCCCCCATGATAAAGAGGGAGCACTGATGCACGCATCTCTTAAAATGCTTATATTGCAACATATTGTTTCTCTCCCTTTTTAGGCAGGACAAACAATTGACACACATACACAGAGCACTTCCTGAAGACAAAGAAGCTGGAGTAGTGTGACGTAGATGCCCTTATATGGACTTACTGGCGCGTAATCACTCCATCACGTGTCCTTCACGAGCCATTAAATCGTCGAAAGGGAACCATGGTTACCAACTAAACACTCATTTTTATTTAATTAAAATATGAAATAAATTTACCTTCTTTGGCAGATAGCAGATATAACCATCAGTCAATGTTTAAGCTTTATTCACATCTGAATCAAAACACATTCCCAAAGAAAAATACAATTAAAACCTTTACTCAGCATTACTTAATGTATCTGCATCTATATAAACAAAAACACAATTTCCCCATAGCATCAAAATAAATCCCCATAAATAAACAAATCAAACAATATAAAAATAACAACCAGTCAGCCTACCTCATCTGGGGCAAATTCAAACACAACCAAACAAAGCAGCATTATATCCCGCATGCTTTTAAAACAAGGAGCACATTTCGAAGCATCTTCCACTGTGCCTGCTTAGAAAGTCTTGGTATAATTAACCAACCTCACCCCCTACTGGTAGGTGCTTGTCTGGCTACAAAGTGATGCTTGCAGCTCCAGTAGTTGTCTCGGTGGGTGAATAAGGATGATGTGAACAATTCCAGGATATACTTTTTTATTGGTTGTTGCGTTAAATCTAACCCAGATAGTGCTATTGATTTTGATTGGCTGATAAGTGGGAGGCTCAACTAAGAACTCCAGGGGAGATGCGCATGATTCCTTCCCTGTTCCATAGAGGTGCGGACAGATACATTTTGGGCTCTGCCTTATATTAAATATATGATAAATAGACCGAAATGAGTGACTGTCACGCTCAATGCGTGACACTTGAGAGTCCTGACAGTGCAAATGAAGCCATAGCCATAGAGGAGCCATTGTCTTCTGCATTGTCTTGCCTCTTGTCCAAGGCATGATTTGATATAAATTTGTTCAGGTGAAGAAGAAGATGATGATTTTATAAGCTCTGAAGAAATTGTCACCCGAACGCAGTTCCCAGAGAGCTGGATGTGGGAGGACATAGAACTTCCGGCCTGCCAAAAAAACGTGCCATGGTAAATGCAATAATCTGATATTCTTATTTTTATAGCATTCTGGAAGTAAATGGTATAACTGATGTCCCTTTTTCCTTTCATTAAAGTCGTACAACAAGCAGCACCTTGGAAAAAAACTATCTAAAAGACTCTATTACTACCTGGCAAATTCTAGCCATCAGTCTGTCTAAGACCCATGGTCAGTGCTGCATCCTCTTTACAGATCTAATATATCTTGGTGTTATCAATGATCATATGTACAAAATAGCTACAAGGACTGGCATACGATGGCAAATATTAAACCACATTGCTATTTCCCTATAGGCATCTGTGTAGCTGATCCCTATGAAATAACAGTGGAAAAAGATTTTTTTGTGAATCTCAAGTTACCTTACTCAGCAGTCCGCAATGAACAACTAGAAGTCAAGGCTATTTTACATAACTTCTCCAATAAGAAGCAAAAGGTATTATTATTCTATGCATTTTAACATATTTTTAAAAATATTTTCCCTCAAAAAGATCAGAACTTCGATTCTGAGCTCAGATTAATGTATGGTGGAATTTCTGTTCACGTTCTCCAATTGGGTTTTATGCATTATTCACACTGAAGACATCTGTTGGACTTCCTCTTCCCCCCAGGTGCGAGTGGATTTCTTTGAGACAGAGCATATTTGTAGCGCGGCCAGTAAAAAGAAGAAATACCGTACAATAGTTAATGTTGAGGCCGAGTCCACCATTTCCATCCCTTATGTGATTATTCCCATGGAACTAGGGAACCATCACATAGAGGTGCAGGCTGCTAGTTCATCACTTTATGATGGAGTACGAAAAACGCTGAAGGTGGTGGTGAGTATGAGCAGATTATATGTGAGTGATTTTTCAGACAGGATTAGTTAAAACCCTTAACAGTAAGTAAACAAAATAAATTATATGATATTATGATGCAATCAAATGCATTTAGCACTTAGATTAACATATGGTCTTTTTTTCCCTTGCTCAGTCGGAAGGTGTGCTAACTGAACTCCCAGAACAAAATTTGGAATTAAATCCCTCTAAAGTACCTGGTGAGATCTTCTATATTCTGTATTCAAGCAACAGTAAAGACTTAATACATTATTTAATTAATTATGATTAAATTAAAAAACTAATTATTTATGTGCGTTTTGGAATAGGTGGCATTCAAGTTGTGCATTTGAGGACTGATGTACCACCCGGGCAGGTTCCAAACACTCCTGCACAAACTTACATCATGGTGGCTGGTAAGAACAATTTCAAACACATCAGTATAGTCCAGTATGGACTATCGAGTTTGGCAGTAATAAGCTAGACCTTTAGTATAATTTTTTTCCAGAAATAATAAAGGTTTTAAGACATGGTTACAGTCGAGTGTATGAGACATTTTTATTCATGGTTGCCTCACAGATATGAAATCAGAAAACCCTTCTCAATGACATGCAAAAATGTCAAATACAGTATACTGTGTGCTTTTGAGTTCTACTGTCTGTCAGAATAGAATAGTTTTTGTGAGTATTACAATAATTTCTGATCCAGGAACATGCAAATATTTGGTTATAAATCCAAGCAACAGAGGTTTGCTTACTGCAGTTAAACCTGACCCAAAATAAAAAAAAACCTCCAACAGACCGCAATTGGCATTCAACTGATCAGCATTTTTGACACATTTGTTGAATGAATGAATACAAGCCCAGTATATTACTGTATACACACTTACTGACCAAATTATCAGGAACCATATACAAATTCTTTATGTCATAGATTTTAGTCTTCTTTTTCCAGTCTTCAGCTGTCCACCTTTGGTTAGCTTGTGGCAACTGCAGCCTCAGTTTTCTGTTATTGGATGACAAAAGAGGAACCCAATGTAGTCTTTGGCTGTTCCTCAAGGTTCAAAGTCATTTGTATTCTGAGGACCTTTTAAGCTCACCACAAATGCTGCCACACTATCAGGTGATTAGATACTTGCATAAAAATGTAGGTGTACAGGTGTTTCTAATAAAATGTTCAGTGAGTGCTCAGGTAAAATTAATAAAGTGCTCAGAAGAGGTCAAGTCCACCTGGCATTATTATTCTGCAATTACTGTATGTGGTTTTAAAACCATAATGAGATATGTATGATACATAATAATGTTTGCCAAAACAGGAGATAGCTGCTTGCCTGTTAACAACAATATAACTATTGATATATTTGTCTGCAGGTCAGGAGGTGAGTCAGACAATTGAACAGGCTATCAGTGGAGAGTTTATGGGGAGCTTGATCGTACAACCCGGTGGCTGCGGAGAGCAAAATATGATCCGTATGACGTTGCCTCTAATTGCCACACACTATTTAGATAACACCAACCAGTGGGAAAGAGTTGGCCTGCAACGACGTAGTGAGGCTATCAAGCACATCCAGACAGGTGAAAAGACTCTTACAAAACTATAGAGCAAATGTAAATGTCTTTTTTAAATTCAGAATTCTTTCTGGTATCTAAATAAGCCTGAAAAGCCAATAAGTAGACCATAAGCTATAGAAAAGTATATTTAATCATCCTTACTTTATCCATGTCAGGGTCATACTCAGTCCTGGATCTGTGAGGCATTGGTAACAAATGCTGTGCCATTGGGTCATGCTAAAAGCTAGTTTAATTTTACTGAGATGATAGTGTTTGTTATGATTGCACAGAATGTACACATATTACACTTGCTGACCTTTTTAGACCTTTCTGAGGTACTGTTAATAAAATAAAATAACAGAAGAAGAGATAAGATTGGTTTCTAATTACAGTTAAAGAATGGCTTGGTGCTTGTGTCAGGACATATCTATGCAGAAGTCCTCCTTTTTAGCCTGCTAATTCTAAGAGAATTAACCTTTCTTCTCAACCATTCTTAGGATATGAAACAGAACTTACATTCCGTAAACCCGATGGTTCTTATGCTGCATATATACAAAGACCTAGCAGCACATGGTAAAAGAGACCAATCAAATTTTGTTTCATAATTTTAATTGGTTTGTAATTTTTAAATAATTCTTTAATTTATACATAAGTCAGTGCTAGGCCATATGTTGACTGCTTGCTTTTTCTGCTTTAAAGGTTGACAGCATACGTGGCCAAAGTCTTTGCTCTGGCCAGTGACCTAATCACGATAAATGAAGATATTGTTTGCAGCGCTCTCAAGTGGTTAAATCTGAAATCACAGATGCCAGATGGCTCATTTATAGAAAATGCCCCAGTCTCCAGTGCATCGATGGTTGTAAGTTAAGCTTATATTTGTTTGGTCTTAAATTAGTGACATGTACAAAAAAAAACCTCACAGCAATAATTTCTGTGAAATCTGGTGTACTTAAGTGTACTGTAAAGAATTTTCTGTGCTTTTCCAGGGTGGTGTACGAGGTATAGATGCTGATGCATCTCTGACAGCATTTGTCTTGATTGCCCTGCAAGAAGGAAAACATCTTTGTGCTAATTTAGTTGGAGTATGTCAACTTATCATACCATATATCACTAATATGTCAAAACAGCCGAGCACACAGACCAGCTTTTGTAAAAGTATGCATATAATTCTACCCTTTTCTGTCATGTAGAGTCTTCCAGAGTCTACCAGGAAGGCCACTGAGTACCTGGAAAACAGACTCCCCTCTTTGACCAATCCGTATGCAGTTGCAATGTCTTCATATGCCTTGGCCAATGCTGGCAAGTTTAACAAACAGCGTCTGCTGCAGGCTTCCTCTGAAGGTCAGTAACTCTTAAAATCATATTTATTTATTTATTTCTCAAGGAAGCACATGTCAATTTGATTCTATATACTGTATCTTATGCACAGACGGTTCTTACTGGAAAGTTGCGGGAGGACATCACTTCTCCCTGGAGGCAACAGCGTATGCCGTGCTGGCTCTGGTAGGGGCAAAGGAGTTTGATGCAGCAGGAAAAGCTGTTAATTGGCTTAATAGGCAGAGCAGTCCTCACGGGGGTTATGGCACCACCCAGGTAGGTTGACAGGTTTTTAGGATGTTTTAGAAGCATACTGAATATGCTGAACAGCTGGATCTTTTGATTGTTTGTTTGTTTAAAATTGAAGCTGGCTTTAAAGCAGCACTCTGTAATTTCTGTGTCTTGACCTGTAACATTACTGTGGCCATTCAATTCACTTTTGATGTCGAAGAAAGGCAAAGTAACAATTTAATCTTCAGAATCCAATGAAGTCTGAATCAAAACACATTCCCAAAGAAAAATACAATTAAAACCTTTACTCAGCATTACTTAATGTATCTGCATCTATATAAACAAAAACACAATTTCCCCAAAGCATCAAAATAAATCCACATAAATAAACAAATCAAACAATATAAAAATAACAACCAGTCAGCCTACCTCATCTGGGGCAAATTCAAACACAACCAAACAAAGCAGCATTATATCCCGCATGCTTTTAAAACAAGGAGCACATTTCGAAGCATCTTCCACTGTGCCTGCTTAGAAAGTCTTGGTATAATTAACCAACCTCACCCCCTACTGGTAGGTGCTTGTCTGGCTACAAAGTGATGCTCACAGCTCCAGTAGTTGTCTCGGTGGGTGAATTCAAGAATTCAATGAAGTGTAAAAATATACATACATTTCACTCAATCCTCTTTGCTTGTACATGTCAACTAGGCAACCATAATAGTGTTCCAAGCAGTGGCTGAGTACTATAAACAAGTAAGAGATCGACAGAATGCGGACCTTGATGTGGAAGTGAGCGTGAGTGGACGAAGTCTTCCCATCAAATGGATTTTCAACAAGGACAGCTCACAACTTACACGCTCAGACAAGGTTATTTTCAGTCATGATAAAACAAGATTTCTGTTTATTATTTGTGTTCAATGGAGCAGATATTGAAGACAATTTTTTAGTGGAAAACTGGAAAACACAGAATTAAAGCTAGAGTTTATAGGAATTTGTACATGAAGATTTACCATACTGCTTGTTACTATGTGCTATGTTCTGATCTAATATAGATAATACAGTGGATATAATAAGTCTATACACCCTTTTTAAAATGGCAGGTTTTTGTGATATAAAAATTTTCAACATAGTAGACACCATGGGACACTGTAAAGACAGTAATCAACAAGTATAGAAAATATGGCACAACTGTGGCATTACTAAGAATAGGATATCCCTCTAAATTTAATTAGAAAACTTGGAAAAATTTCTGGTATATTCTGGGTTGCTTTTACGTTTTTACGTTACTTTATATACAGTATATTGTTTCGGCTTGCAAGCTGTAAGGATTTTTATAAACAAAGAAAAATACTCAAGTTTGTTAAAGTTCATCCTGTCAAAAATTCAAGCTCAAGCTGTCTTAAATATATCTAAATATATATAGATACCACATCTTCTGTTTGTATCATCATGGCTGACAGCTCATCGGTTGAAGCTCAATCCTAGAAAAACTGAACTACTGATTATTAGGTGATTCATCTCCAGGTCATGATCTTGCAATATCCTTGCATAAAGATCTGATCTCCCCTTCAGTCACAGCTGGCTGTGCTTGGGGTAACCATGGACACTTAACTGTAATTTTCCTTGCATTTTGCTAATGTGACTCGCTCATGTCGGTTCCTTCTCTATAACATTAGAAGGATTGAGCCATTTTTGTCCACATAGGTTGCTCAGGTACTTGGTCAGTAACTTGTCATCTCAAGACTGGACTATTGCAAATCACTGCTGTCAGGTCTACATATGAATGCAATTTGTCCTCGTTTGTATCATTTGTCCAAATGATACAAAATGCAACTGCATGACTTGTTTTCAACCTGCCTATTTTCTCCACACCACCACACTGCTACACTCCTCTACTGGCTTCTGGTATCAGATTCAAAACACAGATGACGGCGCAGCAGTAGCATGCAGCGGCCATTCCGGATTCAAAACGATGCTATTTATGTTTTTTACGGTTTTATAGCCCGACTATTGCTAGTACATGGACACCAGAGACAGTGGTGTTCATGCATACAACCACCAGGAACTAATAGAGTACAGAAATCATGCAAAAACCAACCTGCATGATGATGAACTGGATAGGATTCGTGACCTCGGCTTGCTGCGAAGACCAGGCCTCCAGCCCCAGTGTCGCCTGATATGGGAGACCAGGAGAGGGGACGCAGAAAGCAGTGCACGAGGAAGTGGAATCGCGGTAAGCGGGCGGGTGTCTGTGCTAGGCCAATTCAGCTATGCCACCATTCAGCTCGATGGACTCACCTCATTTAGAGCCGACAGAAATGCAGCTCTGTGCAGTAAGACTCGCGGTTCTGAAGCAGGTGAAATCTTGGCCAGCAGGAGCCATCTCTGCTCTTCAGGACTGCTTTGAGTGCACTGACTGGAACATCTTCAGGGAGGCTGCAACCAACGGCGACTCCGTCAACTTAGAGGAGTACACGTCAGCAGTGACCAGTTACATCGGCAAGTGCATTGATGTTGTGACCGTCTCCAAGACCATCACCACACCCTCCAACCAGAAGCCGTGGATGACTGCTAACGTGCGTGCGCTGCTGAGGAATAGAGACCTAGCCTTCAGAACAGGGGACAGAGCAGCCCTAAGAACAGCAAGGGCCAAACTGTCCCGAGCCATTAGAGAGGCAAAGCGTGCACATGCCCAGACAATCCACAGCCACTTTCAGGACAGCGGAGACACCCGGCACATGTGGCATGGCATACAGGCAATCACGAACTACAAGACAGATTCACCTGCCTGTGATAGTGATGCCTCCCTCCCAGATGCGCTGAACGAGATCTATGTTCGGTTTGAGGTACAGAACAATGTAACGGCAAGGAAGACCAGGTAATCTGTCTATCCACAGCTGACATGAGGAGAACTCTATGCAGAGTTTATCCACAGAAGGCTACTGGATCAGACAACATTCCTGGCATGGTGCTAAGAGAATGTGCAGAACAGCTAGCAGATGTCTTTACTGACATCTTCAACATTTCCTTGAGCAGCGCCATTGTTCCAATGTGCCTCAAGACTACCACCATTGTCCTCGTCCCAAAGACGTTTAGTGTCCTGCCTCAATGACTATCGTCCCATCACATTCACACCCATTGTTATGAAGTGACAAATCGAGACCAAGCTACCACCCTCACTGGACCCCCTACAGTTCGAGTATCTTCCAAACCGCTCCACAGATGATGCCATTGCCACAGCCGTCCATTTAGATCTCACCCACCTAGACAATAAAGACACTTATGTACGAATGCTGTTCATAGACTTTAGTTCAGCATTCAACACAATCATCCCTCAGCACCTGATTGGGAAGCTGAGCCTGCTGGGACTAAACACCACCCCCTGCAACTGGATCCTGGACTTCCTGACTCAGTCATTCCGGATTGGGAACAACATCTCCAGCACCACCACACTGAGCACTGGAGCTCCTCAAGGCTGCATGCTCAGTCCACTGCTGTTCACTCTTCTGACTCAAGACTGTGCAGCAATGCACAGATCGAACTATATCATCATGTTTGCCAATGACACGACTGTGGTGGGTCTCATCAGCAAGAACGACGAGTCAGCATACAGAGAGGAAGTGCAAAAGCTAACTACCTGGTGTAGACCCAACAACCTGTCTCTGAATGTTGCTAAAACTAAAGAGATGGTTGTTGACTTCAGAACAGCACAGAGCGACCACTCTCCGCTGAACATCGATGGATCATTCGTAGAGATCGTCAAGCACCGAATCCCCCCCCCCCCCCAAGCATGTTCTACAGAGGGACCATTGAGAGCATCCTGAGCAGCTGCATCACTGTTTGGTTTGGGAACTGTACGATCACGGATCACAAGACCATGCAGCGGATAGTGAGGACAGCTAAGAAGATCATTGGAATCTCTCTTCCCTCTATCATTTACACTTACACCACACGCTGCATCCGTGGATTGTGGATGACCCCACACACCCCTCACACACACTCTTCACCCTCCTGCTGTCTGGAAAAAGGTACCGAAGCATTCAGGCCCTCACGACCAGACTGTGTAACAGTTTCTTCCCACAAGCCATCAGACTTCTCAATAACTGAACTGAACTATACTGAGCACAACATACACACGCACATCATCTTTATGAACTGCACATACTGTACAATATTTCAGTTGTTTTGCTGTTTTTGCACAATCCTATACATTATCTCAGGGACCCTGCTGCTAAGAAACTGTGTTCATCATAGTATTACTGCATGCAATATTGTCTGAGCATACAGTATTTACATACAGTATTTACACTGGTTGGTGCTGTTTCTGTTTACTGTCTTTTGTGTATTGTCTTTTTTGTATTTTGTTTATTGTCTTGTAACTTTTCGTTTGCACTGTCTTTTGTTCTGCACTCTCTTGTCTGTCTTGTTTGTCTTGTCCTGCACTGTTTGCACAGGTTGCACAGTTGCACTTTATGTGTCTAGGACTACTTACTAAGTCCTTAGCCATGTCCTTGGTTTATGTAGCACCCTGATCCTTTAGAAACGTTGTTTCATTTCACTATGTACTGCAACAGCTATATATGGTTGAAATGACAATAAAAGCATCTTGACATGTCTACAAAGCCAAAAATGGACCAGCTCCCTTGTACGTCAAAGCCCTCATCACTCTTCACTAATGCATTATACAGTATATGGTAGAGACTTAAAAACACTTTTGTATGTTGCTCTGGATAAGCACGTCTGACAAATGTTGAAATTTAAATATAATCCACAGAAGAAAATAAAAACAATAATATGGAACACAAATTTGGGTGATAATATCAGAAAATGTCTGGTGCAAAAAATAAATTAAAAAGTAAAACATAGCATCTCAATAAAAAAACACAATCCAGGGAGAAGGTTTTAGCATAATGCTTTGAGACAGCTTAAGCTTATGTTCAGCTCAAACTTTGGGGCTAAACTTAAGGGCCTTGGGGATAAACCTTAAGGTTGCTGCTAAACACCTATGAGGAATTTCATCTTTCAAGCACCCTGAAGCACACAAAGGAGTCAACAATTGAATGCTTTCAGCCAGATTCCAAATCTAAATCAAATGCAAAATCTGTGGGGTGCCTGACAGTAGATAAATGGACGGGTATGTCAGAGTTTATGTTCTTTTGCAAGAGAAGGTGGCAAAATATTGCCAAGACAGAATGGAACAAATAATTTTTTACTCTTGTCTAAAAAGAGTGAAAGCCTTGATAAAATCTAATGATACTTCAAGCAAGTATTAGTATAGGATTGTACATACTTATGCAATCAGGCTATTGTGCATTGTTGAATTTTTCCTATTTTTCCTAATTGTTTATTGTTTTCACTGTAAGTTGCAATTTTAAAAGGGGTGTGTAGACCTACATATCCAATATATCATAATTAGTGTGCAGATTGTGGCTTTGGACACAGCCTGAATGCTCCTGGAATGTGTCTTCGTTGCCTCTCACAGACAGCAGTTACAATCACACCTTTACAAAATGTTCTTCCACCTGTTTTGTTCTTCCACCCTGTAACTTTGTTAACCTCTGTGACTTATTATGGTAAAATGAAGACTAATTCAAAGGTTTCTATACCTGGAATTTTACAGGTTCAGCTCAAGCAACAGTTTAATGTTACTGCTAAGGGAACTGGTGCTGGAGTTCTCAAAGTGAGTATTTATTTGAAGACAATCCTTTGTTTTCTATTTGTAGTTTATTTATTTATTATAAAAAACGAATTCCTCTTTTTCATAGGTAACAACACTTTATTATGCTAGACCCATAGAAAAGAAGAGCGACTGCAAAAAGTTTGATCTTTCTGTTGAAATAAGAAAAGAAGCAGAGGGTAAGTTTTACATCATGCTCAAATCACTGCATTCAAATCTATTTCCATTTGTGATGCCAAAACAGGATATATTTGAGATATTTAAAATATCCATGCTATAATGTTTTGATGCTCTATGCTCTAATTTCTCTCACAGTATCATATGCAGGTGCTGAAGAAAGTTACGAGGTCACCATTAACGTTCTGTAAGTATACTGCAAAATAAAGGTCATGTAGTTTTATATACTCATTAGTTTATTTGTATTATTATTTACATCTTTTTCATTTAAAGATCAAAATATAATGCACTGTCTATTTAGAATTTGAAATTAACTTTTCTTTCATTTTAAATACATCATTGCAGATTTAAGGATCCAGAAAGAGATGCCACTATGACTATTTTGGATATCGGCTTGCTGACAGGATTTGTGGTGGATGAAAATGATCTTCGAGATGTAAGCAGAAATCTGAAAGATACTTACAGACAGTTCTGTGACAATAGTATTTTGTACAATAAGCATAAGAAATGTTTTCACATAAATATATCTCTGACATTTTGTGTTGAACATCATAATCTTAGCTAACCATTGGAAGTGACAAATACATACAGAAGTTTGAGATGGACAAACAGCTTTCAGAACGAGGCTCCCTCATCATGTATTTAGATCAGGTATAATGAAGGATATTTTATTTTCAATTTTTAAGGAATAAAAGTGTTGTAAAAGTTTCTCTGTTTAAGCTAATTTGCTTTCTTGTCAGGTATCACACTCTCTCCCAGACAGGATTGTATTCAGAGTGCACAAGATAAATAACGTTGCTTTGCTTCAACCGGCTGCTGTCAGTGTGTATGAGTACTACTCTCCAGGTAAAAAATGAACACATAAACCCACACAAAGGCATGCACAAACACAAGCACAGACACACACAAAAACCCTTGTGTTGTTTGTAGGGGAACGCTGTATGAAGTTCTACCATCCTACAAAGAAAGATGGAGCCCTGAACAGATTGTGCAGTGACCAGAAAGATCTGTGCCAGTGTGCTGAAGGTAGACATATTTACAGCTGATAAATTCAATAAATATAAACAAATGGAATAAGATATAATAAAGATATAATATTTTATCCAATTGTGTAAAAGAGAAATGGTCTATATTCCCTGACAGAAAACTGCAGTGTCCAGAAAAAAGAGAAAATTGGTGAGGAAGAGCGAGAGAACAAAGCTTGTGAAGCTGGCATGGATTACGGTAAACATCAACAACTATTTAAACACCAGATTCAGACAAAGAGATATATCCTATCTGCATGTACCTTACCATTGCTTACTCAATGTACTCATGTCAAGCTTTAATATCTAATAAATGAAATCTCTGTAATAAATATATTAATAATAATTTATATTATATTTTTCAGCTTATAAAGTGAAATTAATTAAAGTGGACCAGAACCCAAACACAGATTATTATGAAATGAAGATCGAAGAGGTCCTGAAAGAAGGTATGTCTTATTTATATATCTGTATGACAGTAGATTGCAGTAATGTATCAGTAATGTAATGTAGTAGTGTATCAGTAATGCGTTACCCACGTCAAGAAGTATACGTGTTGAGACTGGTGTTGGAACAACAGTATATATCTGATATAAAATAAAAATAACAGGAACTAGCAAAGCATCCATTCATCCATCATTTAATGACATTCTTTAATGTTTGTTTGACAAACCAGACACAAATTTCTGTCAAAAGAAAAGTTATGGAAATGCTGAATCTATTCTTGATTGTAGCCTGTACTCACCAGTCATGGTTAGATTTCATTTATAATACTGGCATAACGATTTTGAGTTGATTAATTTCTTGGAATTTTAAATCAATGATATAAACTGATGATTGACAAGACTTCTTTCTGAATCATTAAAAAATCAAACAATTAAAACAATGTGCATTTTTTCTATATGAAAGTAAATAAATAAAAATAATAATAATGATAAGCTAGTGCTAAATCTTATGTCAACTGAAGATTTTCTATGTGGCGTAAAGCAATGTGCATCCAGGCCAGCCCTTAAGCCATTTGTACACCCCCATTTGTTAGTGTTGTTTTAATTTATGAGCATGCCGGATGTTTAGTAATTGGACGAATGAGAACGTGAGAGAGTTTTTGTGTTGTAGTGGTGGTTGACTGGTTTGAGGTGGGAGACATGGAGCAAGGGGGCTTTGGCATTTAATTCTAGTTTGTGTTGTTTATTCTTTTGAGGACTGTAATTGGAAAGTGTAACAATGGCACGGCTTCTGAACACTTTCTGTGTTTCAATGGTTCTTTTTGTCTAGCTATACTCATAAACTGGCTCAGCTTTCAACTGAGCATCTCTCCACAACTCTTGTCTGCAAACATCTTGTTTGTTTCAGCCCCTAGCTCCAAGCATTGGTCGGCTTGTTCCCACACATGTTCACTCTGCCAGAAACATTTTAAAAGGATTGAAGTTAGAAGCAGAGCACTTAATTAAGTTCAGGGTATTTGGCATCTAGTAGGAATTGTACCCAGTCCTCTTGATTGTTGGAACAGTAAGTTCTAAAAAAAAATCTGATCTCTTGGTTGAATCTCTCTCCACCTGAGATGATAGCCTCAGATTCATGGAACACCTTTGTCACTTACTGTACAATATCCTCAGATATGTACAGGAATATTTAATCAAACAGCAGTTAACCAATTTCAAAGAGTGGCAGATTTGTTAGGGAGATAAGCCATAGGGCGTTTTTGAAGAACCGGACTGACATTACTATATTGTTCTAAGAATCAGAATCAGAATACTTTATTAATCCCCAGGGGAAAACTAGGTTTGTTATGACAGCTCAAAGTCACCAAAATAAGAATACAAAAATAGAGACTCATATTCACTAAGATAATACTTACAAAAATATAAATAAAACTAGGATTTAAATAACTATACAGGTGAAGGTGTATTGTTGCACAGAGAGATATGTAGTTGTACAAAGGAATTATAAAGTCCGACGGACACAGGTAGGAAGGATTTTTTGTGTCACTCTGTGGAGCACCTTGGTTGAATGAGTCATCATGGAGCCAGTGGGAAATGTTGTCTGAGATGGCCAGTAGCTTAGACAGCATCCTTCTTTCTGACACTACAATCAAAGAGTCCAGGTCCACCCCTGCAACATCACTGGCCTCACGGATGAATTTGTTCTGTCTGTTGTCATCAGCTATCTTCAGAAGGGGGAGATCATTGATGAAATCGATGGCAATGTGAGACCATGGTCTTTGGGTGCATAAAGGGAAAGGAATTTGCCTGTGGGTATTGTTAGAATTAGGAGTTAGAAATCTTCAACCAATGAGACATGGGATTGCTGCATTTTCTGCCTCTTGGAAATATGCATGTAACACCCCGGGTGACAGACAAGGGTGCACCATGTGGACAGGGCAAAAGACCTCTCTGGGAAAAGAAGAGGAGGGGCTTATATTTTATGGACTACAGAGTCATGTAACAGGGAATTAAAAAAATCACAAATAAGAGAAATAAACACTATAAATAATAAGTAAACACCGCAGCCTCTATACAGCTCTATAGAGCTCCCATGACCAATACTGCACAGGTTAGTACACTATGTAGTACATGTTTTAATATAAATTTAAAAATTAGTGACCCATACTCAGAATTTGGTCTCTGCATTTAACCCATCCAAAATGCACACACACAGCAGTGAACATACACACATCGTGAACACACACCCAGAGCATTTATGCTACCCAGTCCTTCCAACTTAAAACAACTTAACAGCTGCAAGGCCGCCGGTCCAGACAGCCATGTCCTTAAAGGTATGCACAGCTGGTGTTAAACAGGCATTTCCAACCTCTCTTTGCCTGTAGAACAAACAATTTTCAAAATGGCCTCCACTCTCTCAATAACAAAGAAATTATTGGTAAACTGTCACCGTATTTTTCTGGCCACCATTGTCATGTCACACAAAGTGTGTTCTCAGACCTCTCCTGTATTCCTTATAAACCTACAACCACAATAGGTTTGTGAAATGTCATCAAATTTATAGTATATACACAATGGTGGTAGTTCTGATCAGCAACAATGATGAAACCTACTGTATAATGGTGAAGCCTATAATAAAGAGGTGCTGCTCTCACTGCTACCATCAGACAGACAGTATGGATGTGTTTTTGATTGAGACTAAAATCATATGTTGGAGTTCATTTTAATGATTGTAGAGTTTTTATGCATAACAAATTGTCTATTAAACTAATTAATTATTAATTAATCATTGCCAAATTGCTGTGCTACACTTTGGCATGGGCTGTTATAGGAAAACGATCAGCTATGAACTGGTAACTTTAACTCTGCATCATCACACCAACATATCACAGTATTTTATAGTAACTTATTATTATTTGCCTTATTTTGCTTACTTCCTAATGGTGCTTTACCTTGTTCAGTAATATTACATAAAGTAAAGCAATAATAAAGAATGAGAATAAAGAGCAAGGAATTAGTAGAAATAAATGCAATGAACTTTTCACATTCAGTAAGCTTCAGGAGGCAATGACCATAAACTATATAATTAGAGTTTCTCGATATTTATTTTAAAGTTGGAGTCCATGACACATTTTTAATGCTTTATGGACTGGAGATCCTACAATTGTTACCAACACCCATATGAGAGACTGTGTTTTATTCGACTCTGTATATCCATGTCCATCCCACAAAAGATCCAGTGTTTCCATACAAATGCATGTGTTTGGGTTTTATTCTGCAGGTTCTGACCCTGATGTACTTGGCAAAATAAGGACATTCATGGGTCATGCTAATTGCAGAGAGTCTTTTGGATTTGTGGAAGGCAAGAGCTACCTCATCATGGGCCACAGTGTTGACCTACCGAGGATAGAGGGAAAGTATGTTTCTTCATCAACTAATCACCACGGGCATCATGGGCTAAATTTGATGTACAGTAGTTGAAGAGGGAAAACACACATCTCTGTAGTATTCGGCCAAGTTTGTTAATAGTGTTGTCTGTGTGAATGAGCCCTCATTTGTATCATTTGTTGTTGTCAGGCTGCAGTACATCCTGGGCGAGCAGACTTGGATTGAATACTGGCCCACAAGCGAGGAAGGTCAAACTAAACAGTACAAAGAAACTTACATCGGCATTGGCGCACTGTCTCAAATGCTTAAGGACTTTGGATGCACTACATAAACATATATTGTTTTTTTTCTCTCTACAACTAAAAATGTATTTTCTAATTATCCAAATTAGTTTCTGTGATGGAGAATTTACTAACATTACTCATGAAAGCAACTATTCACCTTAGCATTCATCCTAAAATGTAAAATCTGTGATATCTTAATAAACAAACAAACAAACAAACAAATAAATAAACTGACCAAATCAGTTAACAATTTTTTAAATGTGTTAAAAAAAACATTGAATTAACCCTGTATAGGTCATGCATAGAAAAATGTGCATTTATTTTGGGGAAAGGTTTTATTTAAATAAGGGTCATGCTCATATTAGTCAAAGCAGCCAAGAGTTTCCATTTAAATTGATTATTTAGTTTAAAAAGGTTTTTGATTTGTTTAATATGACAATACACAATAAAGGGTATTAATTATCTTAATATCATTCATTCATTCATTCATTTTCTACCGCTTATCCAAACTTTTCGGGTCACGGGGAGCCTGTGACTATCTCAGGCGTCATCGGGCATCAAGGCAGGATACACCCTGGACGGCGTGCCAAAACATCACAGGGCAATCACACACTATGGACAATTTTCCAGTGATGCCAATCAACCTGCCATGCATGTCTTTGGACCGGGAAGAGGAAACCGGAGTACCCAGAGGAAACCCGCGAGGCACGGGGAGAACAAGCAAACTCCACACACACAAGGCAGAGGCGGGAATCGAACCCCCAACCCTGGAGGTGTGAGGCAAACAGGCTAACCACTATGCCACTGTGCCCCCATCATAACATAAGTAAAATAAAATAAAAATTATCTTAATATAAATAAAAGTAATAAATATAATAAAATATATCTCTCTCTCTCTCTCTCTCACACACACACACACACACACACACACACACACACACACACACACACACAGACACACACACACACACTATTATAGAAATCTAAACCAGACATTCATAAAAGAAAAAAAGCAGACAAGGATGGTAATACATACTAAGCTGTAGCAGTTTTTTCCCAAAACATATTTAGCCTAGGAATATTGAAAAGATGTGCGAGGTGGTCACGTTTTTCCAAGAACAAACTTTGATGTCTATCTAAAAGAATTATATGGGCGAATAATAATATTGAAAAAATAAACTAAAAATTAAACTTAATTTCCTTGCTTATTCTTTCTTTGCTTGTAATTTCATTTTATGATTCACGCTTCAGTTTTCTTTGTTTTTCTTTCCTCGTTGATCGTTTGTGGCCGGATAAAAGTCTCAACTGACATAACTTCTCTAACCAATTAATGACACAGAAGTACATGAAGTCACTGACGCATGCGTGTTCATTTAGTATTTGAACCTGGCTTGAACAAGTGAGAAGATGCATGATTCTGTGCATCTACATATAATTGATATAAATTTATCTTAGAAATTGATACACTACAGTTACGGTAGCGAGAGTTCAGTTTAATTTGTTTACATCTTAAATGTTCCAGTTGTTTTTGTGTATGTAGGAGCATCAGTGTGAAGGAATACTTAAAGCGGGAAACTGATGCCAAGGACTAACACTTACTTTAAAAATTGAAATCTAAATAAAAATAATAAGGAAAGTTTAAAATGAGTCACTTAACTCAGGTGATGAGACAGAGATGTGGATGATGATGATGATCATTCATCATTTTTCAAGAGACTAGCACAGGGGTCGGCAACCCGCGGCTCCGAAGCCGCAAGTGGCTCTTTCATCCATTTTTGTTAGTTAGTTTTTTAAAAAAAAATGTAATTCTAAATTCTAAGATCATGATGCTCTTGTAACATTAAAATAAACCGTGTTTCATTTTTTATTTATTTTTTTTGGTCGCTCAAAATATGCGTCATAACTGCCGACTTGCGAAATCCGACACACAGAAGCAGGCGCATTTTTGGTTTGCTGCAGCCGGCAAGTAAAATTTTTGATGTCATGCAGGCTGTCAAGTGTCACACATTGAGAGTGACAGTCACGCATTTGGGTCTTTTCTCACGCTCTCCCACCGCACATCATATTCTCACGCAGAAAAAGTTTTTGACTATCATATATTTAATAAGCCGCAGCACACAAAATGTATCAGTCCGCACTGCTGTCTCTGTGGAACTGGGCAGGAATCAAGCGCGGCTCAGTTCTTAGTCGAGCCTGACACTTACCAGCCAATCAAAAAAGAGGCTACACAATAGCCAATCAGAAAATAGCACTATCTGGGTAAGATTTAACCAATGAAAAAAAGCGAGGGGTTGAGAAAATTTGAGAACCCTGGTCATGAATACGAAGGTCTCAATTATACATTAAACATTTTATTTGAAAGTAACCTTCAACCCAGCGTCTTGTTTCTTAAGGTTAGTTCAAACTGTTCAAAATATTTTTGTTTGCCTGCAGAAATAAAATTGCGTTTACTCGGTAGCAGTTAATTGATTTCATAAATGCAACACACTACAGTTTTGTTCTATAATTTCCATAAAGGTAAAAAACGATATATGCAGTGTTCTCTTCATTTTAGATGTCAAAAGAATTTTGTGGCTCCCTGTGGTATTTTTTCTGTGGGAAACGGGTCCAAATGGCTCTTTGAGTGTTTAAGGTTGCCGACCCCTGCACTAGCAGAACTAATTATCCTTCTAAAGGTTTTTTTTTAATTAGCCAGATCAGCTGTGCAGGAGCACAAGAGCTATGCTTGATAACCATACCTGACAAAATTAACAAAATTAACTTTCTATAAAGATTTAAGTCTCCATAGATGAGTTTGCTCAGTTATGTTCACTAGCTGGCTACTTTACAGGGTACCTGTGAGGTATATCTCATCAGCAAGCATTGCTAATGTTAGCAAAAATTACAGTACGTAGTTACTTGATAATAACTAACCCTTGCTTCAGGAAAACATGAGTGTGGTGAGTATTCTGCCAGTTCAAGTTGTTAACAGCTAAATATCGGCAATTTGTGGTGGAAACATATGTGCTGCAGTATATTTTATCAGCTTTGTTGGTATCCACTGTTCGTCTTCAGAAGTTAGTTGACTAGCAGCCATTTTCTTCCTCTAGTTATATTTGTCCACTAATATGGCGGCCGCAACAGGACAAACATGTGACCACCAGACGAACCTAAATTATTAATACTAATACAGTACAAAATACTAATACAAAAATTTGTTCTCTTTAACACAATTAAATTATATTCTACACACTTTAACACTTACAATTTCATAAAAAAGACATCTGTTTGACTTTTGTTACTAATTGCAACATCATTTTAATATGAAAAAATAAGAATTCTCCGGACACACAACTGCTTTGTGCATGCATGAACAGCTTATTTTTCAGTTTTATTCAAAAATTCGAGTGAAGTAATTCCACTTTAAGACATTAACACCTGTTTCACACCAGATGTGCAAGCAGAGCAGGAGCGGCGCACATGAGCAGTGCTTAAACAGAGTGGAATAAGCACGTGCACTAGTGCACTAAAAGAAGAAAACTGTTACCATAAAACAATGATGCCCCCAATTAGCTCAAACCAAGTCAAAATTACTGATAATTTGTATTTATGTCACATTTAACCATCATCTTGCTTTATTACACTGTTTTCATTACAATGGTAAAGTGTAAACTTCTTTCTTTGCTACAAATATGCCAAACTACAGAAGCCATGCTCTGTTCACCATTATTATCGCATTTCATTCACAAATGCCATGTACCAGTCTGGTCAATCTCTCTCTTTCAGACTCATAAGAAACTACATAATAAATTATAAGCCCTGTCACATCTCATACTCAAGGGCTATTGGCTCGAGGTTTGCCAAAGAATCAATATAGAAAGGGAAATTAGAATAAAAAATAGAAAAATAGGCTGAGAGAACTGTGAGCTCGAGCTGTTGATACACATGCTTGAATAACTGAACTGATACAGCGAATCATCAGTACACTGAACTGAGAAATGTTTCTTTCAGACACGTCCGACATACTGAGAAGGGTTATAGTAAAGAGCATTTACATATTTTAAATGTACAAAATATATGAAGATATAATATAACACATTATAATAAGTTGGAAATAGAATTAGCAAAATGTATGTTGACTGTGTAAGACTGTCCAGCAATATGTGGTCAGAGCTGATACAGAGTCATAACTGATTTCTGAGTATGTGCAGCTCAGAGATGAAACAATTGCATGGATGCCCTCATTCAGTACTACCTATTTTTGGTCTGTTTCCGATAGGTTGGAAAACTGATTAATGAGATTAGGGAATTTTTCTCTAATGTTTACAAAACATAAGTCAAATGGAGGTATGCTCCAGGCCTCAACCCACAGTTACAGATGGATAAACCGTACAATATCATGCCCCCACCGGTACGGGGGTCTCTGAGAGAGTAGCCATGGACCAGTTCCTTTGTGCCTTTGTGAACCGTTCCCTTCCTTTGTGAGGAAAGAAAATCGGTGGGGCTAAAGTGGGCCACCAACCAAAAGAAATGCTCAATGCCCTTGAGAGCACAGGAGCCACCATGAAGATCGGCCAAACGCCCTGGGGAGACTCAAAGGCCAGCTCATGATGCCCCCAGTCAATTTGCCAACTTGACACTGAACCTGCCAGAGAGAGGATGAAACCAAAAACCACCTCAATTTGGGACCCATCCATGAGCCCATGCTCGTTGCGCCTGACCCCATCACGCCTCCTGCCAACAAGCCATGGTTAGCTGGTTGCAGCCCGTTTCACCAGAGAGGTTAAGGGGAAACTCGTCACAACACTCCTGAACTCATGAAGCACTGTGACCCTGCCATTCTGCCCCAACCAGCTAACTTGCCAAACAGGTCAGGAGTGTCACAGGTGTGGAAGAAAATCGTCACAGGTGTGGAAGAGTAGTGAAGTAAAGCCAGGTGGGCCTGGTGGCCAAAGCTACCCAAAACTCGGCAGACCAATCATGAGTGTCCTCAAATTCCTCAAAAGCCAGTCTCTTTGGATCTCTTTGCTTTCTTCCAGAACCCGCCTACTACAAGACGATGCCTAAGCCACACTCCTGGGTTCTGCTTCTTCGCCAGTCCATTGCCAAAACCTCCAGCACTCCTCCCACACCGGTAGGAACCTTTCACACCACACCAGCAGAGCCTTCATTTGACCAACTTATTTTCTGCCCAAAAAGAATAAAGAGCTATTTTCCTTTAATTTCTAGAATATGTGCTCTAAAATTATGATATAAAAGTAATATTAATACAGACAATAAGAAATTACATTTCCCAGAGTAGAAAAAGAAATGTGCCCTATTTTCCAATCATACACTGATTTTAACAAATTATTGTCTCGTTCACCAAGAAACCAAAAAACAACGGAAAATATTAGCTTAGGACAACTAATTTAGTCCCTCCCTAATTTAGATTTACCTACCCACCAGCTACATCTCCCATCACACAATACCTTCCAAACAGGAAGGGTGAATACTCTCATTTGATATCTTTCCAAACTGCTGCTCATGCTGCACAAGAAAGCAATAATTAAATTGATATCTAAATTCTACTCAAAATTGATATAATGCATTAAAGCAGTAAACCTAAGCAGCACAAATGATTCCTCAGATGACTGTAGTGTAACCTTCTTCACTTTCTATACTATAGTTACTGCCTGCAGTTGCTTAATATGTTCATTTGACAGTACTAGGCAACAGCTAATTAAATGTGTATAGAGACATTATGGAGGAAAAACAAAGCTAGAAATTAATTATCAGTGATGGTTGGTGTCTCTGTTGAGTGTGTATGGCTAGCACAGTAGATTTGATTTGCTAATCTTAGAACATACATGTACAGTAGTTAGTACTTTCCCTAGCATTCAGCTTCTAAATAATACCGACAATTTTCCAAACAGATTGGTGTATTTTGTAAACTGTACTTACTGACAACCATTAGTCAAAAGCTGAGCCAATCAATACCACCAATCAGCATATCTAAAATTGAAAATAAAGTTAAAGAAATATGCTATACTGTATAGCCCACATTAGTAGTTAAGGAGAAAGAATAATATCTATTACTCAATTTGATTGACAAATAAAACAAAATTACCTGTAAAATGTATTCTAGTCATTGTAATTGTTCATTGTATATCAAAAATAACCTACATAACATTTCCATTATATCATTTATTTCTTTCAGAATACATTAAATACATCACATGTATCAAGTCCTTGTGTTGAGTACTTTAACAAACGGATGTACAGCAGATGATTGTAAGGGTGGATGTCTTAGACATTCTGAAGCCATGCACACGTGAATATTATAAAAAAGTGCTTCTCTCCATTTTCAAAAGATTTCTCATCTATTTAAGAAGGATTTCCACAAAGTTCTCTGGTGGAGGGTCTCAGATCAGTCGCTCCTCTTTGGGCAGAGGCAATGAAAGGCCTGGTTTCTCTGACTCCTGGCTTTCAGCTTGTTTTTGCTCCTCTGCACTCGGCCGGTAGGTTCCTTCAGTCTTGCGTTTCCTGCGTAGCACACATACCATCAGCACCGTGGCCAGAGCAATGAGCATGAAAAATGCCAGGACCAGATGCACATCGGTCAGCGTCACTACCACCATGGTCCCCTAATACACATACAATATATTAAAAACAAACTAATTGGCATCATGTAAATTTCAAAACAAGAGTTTATGATAATGTGAGAACTCTCCAGAAAGTTAGTTTTCTATTCATGTTAGAACTACAGTATAGAAATTATGATTATCTAAAACAAAGTTAATAATTTCATGATTGAAAGGTTACATGATTGGTCATTCTGGTCAGTTTATGGTTAATCAATCAGTGGTGTGCAGTAAGTAAATAATAAAGCCCTGCCCCTCCATTTCCACCACATTGATTAAAAAGGGTTGCCTAATGGTTGGCCTCAGCCCTTCTTCCTACTGTGAAAACAACTGTAAAGCTCCTAAAAATAAATATTATATATATATTAGTATCAGTAATTTTTTCAGTCATTTGATGTTTTTGGCCACCGCAAGGTATACAAACTTTCTAAATGGTAGGAAAAGACCGGCCTGAAGGAATGTACAATAGTCTAATCTAAAGATTGAAGAGCCTCAGTGAAGAGAAATGGTCAGAACTTTCTTATGTTGTTGAGGAGAAAATGAAATGAGTGGTGATTAATTTCCAGATACGCAGTGCATGTGGATTGTCATGCAGTCTTGTTGAATTTTCTTGTTGGATTGTGTATATACTGTACATGTGCGTAAATAAAACTCACAGGGTTGGTGTCCATAAGGTCTTATTCCTCTGACATTTTCATTACAGATGATTTCTCCTGCAGCTTGGGGAAAAACACCGCAGGTAACATCGCACATTCACGCAGAACCTTGAAAGGGTTAGACAATTACTGTTCAATGATGAGCTTAATGATTAGAAGAAATCAATAGCACTGTTTGGGCACAAATGAAACTGTTTTGCATTTTTCCGCACAATGGAAGTGGATAAACTGCTTTTATTGACAAATAGCCGATTTCTTCAACTTCTGTATCACAGCCATGCAGAAGGTTTTTTTATATTTAATGAACCGATTAAATTGAAAATAATAAATATGCTAATTTCATTCAATTGTTAAACCAGTGATAGTGATGGGCGGTGTGTGAACGAATCGTTCTTTTGAACCGGTTCTTTTTAGTGAACTGGATGAACCGGTTCACCAAATCAGACTGATTCGTTCTAAACTGTTCGCGTCTTGAGTCAGCGCTGATCCACAAGTTACTAAAGTTACTCAATTTCGGTCATGCCCGACAGCCCCTCCGACAACAAATAAACTAATATCCCGGAATATATGTACTGTAACTTCTGTACACTGAACTGAGACATGTTGTGCTGAGAGAACTGTGAGCTCGAGCTGTAGATACACATGCTTGAATAACTGAACTGATACAGCGAATCATCAGTACACTGAACTGAGAACTGTTTCTTTCAGACACGTCCGACATACTGAGAATTGATGAGCTGTTGTTACTGCGCATGCGTAAAGCACTGAACTGATACAGCAACAAATGGAAGTGGTTATAATTTAATGTCTTATCAACATGAGTGTTTAACTCAGTTGCATTAGTTTTTGAAACAACTGATGGAGCGAAAGAAACATTTCAAAATTATGCTTTTTTTTGTAAGTTGATGAAGGTTAGTTTATTAACTTTATATCTTTAAGACACATAAAACACCCACGTTTGCACATCAATGCCTGTACTGCGTGTTTTAGTTGCAAAACTTAAATGTAAGAAACGTATTCAACTAAAGTTATGATTACAAAGAACTTTTCAAATGTGTTAAATTGATTGTATTAATATCTGCCGGCAGCGGCGGGATGAAGGAATTTACGTCATTACGTCAGGCCGTAAAAGAACTGGTGAACTGGATTATTGAACTGGTTCATTAAAACGAACTGTCCGAAAGTACGCTCGCGGAAAAGAACCGAACTTCCCATCACTAACCAGTGACTGAAACAGACTAGTAAAAACTCCCAATTTGGCAACACATGATGTTAGAACTATGCTGAATGCGTCACTTTAATACTTAGTAATCTTGCAAAAAGAGACACTATTGCTTTAAAATTGAAAATTAAATTCAACAGAAGGAAACACACACACGCACAGTAACAGAATATGTCTTGTTGATGAAAATTAACTAGGTTTATTTTTCTCACCTGAAAAGTCGATTGTCTGTTTCTTCTCTGTTGAGCTCTGAAATAATTTTTTTTTAAATGCAAGAAAAACATGCAACTCGATTTGCACTAAAACGTTCAGCCGAAAGCTTCGATTTTTTGGAAAACCTGGCGAACTTCCCACTTACCTGTTCCATATGCAAATGAGCTGCTTCCACCTGTCTGACACACACGTGGTTTAATGAGCGCGCGCCATTACAGATCACACACAAAACACATATTTTATTACTAAACCTAATAAGTGTATACAGACCGAAATGACTCAGATTCTCTCCCTTTCCATCAGACGTGACTCGTCAGTCACAAACCCATTTGCAATGCATTCAATTATGAAGACTGTTTCCACGTTTATTGTTTTTTTTTCTCCCCCACTTGCTTCTGACAGTTACATATTTTGAATATTTACATGCAGGTATGAAACGCAGTTCAGGATTAAGAGTCTGACTAGAAGTGCAGGGAACTGAACCTCTCTCTCTATTTCACACACACACACACACACACACACACACACATATCATTATACAACACATAACATATAATGTGGCATTTGCCCTAGTGCAAATTTCAGCCGTAATCTATTCTGTATATATTTGTTTTACTATAGATTTCTTCTCTTCTACAATATATTCCTCACGTATACATATGTATATCCTGTTCAGCAGACATCAACTTCCCTGTATATATCTCCTGTATATCCATAGCTGTATAACTTTATAATATTTGTAATTTATTGTAAATATACACCACTGAAGAGATTCTAGATTTGATTCTAATGTAATCCAATCTAATATATTAATTGTTACTAATTAGAGACTGCAGAGGTATGTGAATGAATTTGAAATTGAGCAGCTTGAAAATAAGAGTATAAATGTTTTTGCAAGGTGAAAATCTTAATAAACAGAAGAAGAAGAAGAAGAAGAAGAAGAAGAAGAAGAAGAAAAGGCTTTCACTTGTTTATGCAGACACAATCGATAAACAGCATCCTAGTGGGCTTTTCCAAAGGTCCAAAGGTTAAATTGACACAACAAGATGCCTGAAATTTGTCTGATTTACGGGAACTGTGTTGGATTAACCTTTCATGTGCCTCTCTCATGGGTGAGAAGAATGTGGTGACTTATATATATATATATATATATGTATATATATATAGAAAAGACAACTAAAAGATTTACAAACAGAAAAAATTAAATCTACTACTGTAGCCACTAAATGATACACACACTCTCTCTCTCTCTCACACACACACACACACACACACACACACACACTCCCCCACACACAGAGAGAGAAAGGAAGAGTATGTGAATTAATTTGAAATTAATTCAAAACATGCTAAAATCAGCATATAAACGCTTCTGCAACTTGCAAATATTCATCTTCAACACAGGTTCAAATATTTAAATGCAGGTTTTCCAGTTTCAAATGATCAAAGTCTAAATTGACACAAGATACAGTTCGATTGATTTACGGGAACTGTGCTGGATTAACCCTTCACATGCCTCTGTGCAGCACAAACAGTGCAGGAAGATCCCAGGAACTGGTTGGTACCTTCCTCCCTAACATAATTTTAAACAAGGATACGTGACTGGGCAAAGGCTTCTGAGGTTTCTGTAAATGTTTCAATTTATATTTCAAATCTGCTTTAGTAAAAGTTGAATAAACAGAAACATTCTATACATGTAATGTTTGGAGTTTGTCTATTACAAACAGAAAAAAATATATTTCTCTTAAATGTATCTAAGAAAAATGAAGACAACAAAGCCTAAAATCTGCAATAATTTACAAACAGGAAACACTTCATTAATAAAAAAAAAAGAAACAAATATATCCAAAATTAGATAAGGAAATCTACCCAGTACTCTTTAAATTAAAGAATTATCATTAGTTTGGGGAAATGTTCAGATCATTAGTGTGTGTGTGTGTGTGTGTGTGTGTGTGTGTGTGTGTGTGTGTGTGTGTGTGTGTGTGTGTGTGTGTGTGTGTGTGTTTAAACTCTGCATATTGCACAATATAATGTTTAGCCGAAGCAGTGAGGAGTAAATGCCAGGATTGGGCTTATCTCTAAAGTTTGGTTTTTTCCATTGTGTTGAAACACCACTGCACATCGTTCCATCACTAACATCCCCAATGTCAGTGTTTCATAATCACAGAGTGGGAGAGGCCTTATGTTGTGTGTGTGTGTGTGTGTGTGTGTGTGTGTGTGTGTGTGTGTGTGTGTGTGTGTGTGTGTGTGTGTGTGTGTGTATTAGGTTGGTATAAAAGCTGTGGTACTGCTCGATAACACACATATCCTCAGACTGAGCTCGGACCAACAGTAAGGATGCATGTAGACCTGCTGTGGCTGACGGCTGCGCTTCTATCTTTCCCGGTGCTTACACTATGTGATCCACTGTGAGTAAACACACACACACACACACACACACACACACACACACACACACACACACATACATACACACAGACAGACACACACATACATACACACACACACATACACACAACTCTTATTGTTTCACACAGTATTAATACATATGACTTTCCCTGCTTTACATTGTTTTAATGTTTTAATGTGTCTTTACTTAAGCTGGTAAAATGCACATTTACATTATTTTCACACAAATTTAGGTTAAAATCTTAGCTATTTTAGTGATTATTGTTCAAGTTATAAAAGAGATCATTTTAGTGCACAGGGAGAAAAATTATGCTTTACATTTGGAAGGGTATTTTTTAGCCGTTTTCTCCCCCTTTTTTTTTTCTTGCCCCATTTTAGTTTAGATCTGCCAAATCGCACCCACTATCTAACTGTGCACCGATATTACACAATAGCTAGCAGATGTGGAGAGATTAACTATTGATTACTTTTCATTAAACACATGAACTAAAGCGCTGTCCGCCCTCTTCTGTGTACGTGTGCGACTGTTGCTGTGATTGACAGGTGAGAGAGAGAATAGACCCCTCCCACTCAGAGAACATGGCCAATAGTGCTCTCTTTATTGGAATTTGAATATTTAAATTTAAAATCTGCGTATGAAAAAGGAAGAACAATTTCATGTCAGATGTTTAAATAATGTTTAAAGATATTATTCTGAAACATGCACATAGATTGTCTTTTACCTTTACCTACTTTTTTTATCTGTTGGACCCGAACATTTTCTGCTTATACTCTACAGTTAGCAAATGTTATTTTACATTATTACAATAAATAAATAATTGAATAAACGTTTTCCTCTTTGTTATAACAGTAACGTGTTGGTGGCCCCGAACCTGCTGCGTGTGGGAACCCCTGAGAAAGTGTTTGTGGAAGTGCAGGATTATAATGGAGGTAACATCCCAGTGAAGATCAGTGTGAAGAACTACCCAAAGAAAACTTCAGAACTGACATCTCAATCAGTCGTCCTCACTGCTGATAAAAACTACCAAGCAATTGTAGACATAACGGTGGGTTCTCTGATATTACCGGACAAAATGAACAGCATTCATTCATCTCTGGGCCTTTAAAATAAATAAATAAATAAATAAATAAATAAATAAATAAATAAGGGATACCCAATTTTTTTTAGGATTGGAACAGTAAATACAGTGACACAATCGATTCAAATCACCTAAACCGAGGGTCACAAAGAGGTTATTTATTTCTACCTCTTTCACCACAAATTATTACTATTATTACTTTATTGTGATTTCAATAATAATAATAATAGCAATAATAATTATTATTATTATTATTGTTATTATTATTATAAATAATAATAATTATTATTATTATTATTATTATTATTATTATTATTATTATTATTATTATTATAAACATTTCCCCAAATGACCACCAGAGGGCAACCTATTACACCTTTTTAAACTTTCTGTTGCTGTTCCGCTTTACATTTATCCAATGATGCTCATTGGTAGTATATCAGTTTATTAATCACCTTTTATTTCAGGTTTCTGGGTTTTGCGGTTTCTTTGTCATGCATCTGTTAATGTTACCTTTGTTTTGACATGCAGGTCATGCATCACATTAATAACTTCTGTTTTAACTTAAGTTTCTTTAGTCTTTCTTATAAACAGTTGGAGTTTATATACATATAAATATTAAAAATATTTTAGAAATATGGTCTTAAATAAATGGATATGTCAGGTGGTGTGGAGTAGCTTTTTCATTTCTACAGTTATTGTACACTAAAATTAAGCGAATAATTTTCCTTTGGTTCAGATTCCTGACAATAAAGACTTCTTTAGTGAAGACCCACTGGAGAAGCAGTATGTGTATCTGCAGGCTGAGTTTCCTTCCAAAGTGCTCGAAAAAGTGGTCTTGGTATCGTTTCAGTCTGGATACATGTTCATTCAGACAGACAAGAGCATTTACACACCTGGAACAACAGGTAGACAGTCAACATATACGTATATTTCTTAAAAAGAAATATAGCAACATATAATTTCATATATATATATATATATATATATATATATATATATATATATATATATATATATATATATATATATATATATATATATATATATACTGTATATACATATATAGTTAGTTGTTAATTTTGTTCTTTGTTTATTTTATTTATTTATTTTTCATTTATTTCTAATTAATTTTTATAAGGTTCACTCTGGTTATCCTTATATAAAGCAAAAGAATCATTTTTGTCCCAGTTCTTTACAGAATCTTCTCACTGACTCCTGATCTGCAGCCTGTTGATAAGAGTGGAGGAATCTATGTGGAAATCATAGTAAGTGTTCAAACAGCTCAGCTGGGGTTTCACCTACACAGTAGTCAATTTCATCGCAAGCTACAATTACTGTATATTCTGATTTTCTGATCCATTCATTATGTATTTTCTAAAAGATAATACAATAATACAATAATAATTTTTTTTCTTTTCCCCCAAGAATCCTCAAGGAATCACAATTAACAGGGACACAATCTTTCCTAAAGAAGGGATCATAAAAGGGACATACGACATCCCTGAAGTTGCCAAGTTAGTTAATATTAAGTGTCAGAAAACCGACACAACCTGAAATATTTTTGCATTAATTATTATATATTGTATTATTGTGTATTATATCCTTTTTAACAGATCTGGAATATGGACTGTAGCAACACGATACAAGAACACCCCACAGAAGAACTTCACTGCTGAATTTGAAGTTAAAGAATATGGTACAATTTATAATTAAGCTACAAAGATCCTTACTTTTAGTTTGTCTACATGTGTGTTTACATGTTACTTTTCACTTTGCAGTTCTACCGAGCTTCGAGGTAACATTAAATCCATCAAAACCTTTTTTCTACGTGGATGATAAGGATCTTACTGTTGACATAACTGCCAAGTAAGTAGAACATGACACAGACAATAAGTTACTTTAATCTAACTCAGTGCTAATTTTTTTTTGTGAATTATACAAAGGTACCTGTTTGGAAAAGATGTGAGTGGTGTTGCATTTGTGGTGTTTGGCGTTAAGAGCGAAGACACTAAAACCAGTCTGCCTGCCTCTTTAACCAGAGTACAGGTCAGTTACACATCCTTTCAATATTTTACATTATAACATCTGTGAGGAAATAATCACTGTTTCATTTACTCACTAAATTTCTAGTAGTTAGATTTAAACACAAAGTATTGCAGCATCGAAACTCACATTTGTACTTTCTTTTTTAAATCCAACCAAAAGTTGTTGTTTTTTTTTTTGCAATTCCTGGCTGTGATACTGTAGTTCCTATGCCTCAATTCCACTAATCCAGTTCATAACTAGTCTTAACATGAGATGTCTGCAAAACTGTGTTTAATCCCACTTTTGTTTGTTTTGTAACCTGCCGAAAAAAAGTTGTTTAATGTTATTTTCTAAAAAAATACACAAAATAGTAGCAAAAATTAGATCACTGTGATTCTGTTGCATGCTCTGTTTGGTTTGTGAGCTTCACATAGGACAGGAAAAAAAATCCTCCTACCTGTGACTCTTTTGACTGTACATTACTACTGCTTATGTGTACTATTTAACATATGTTACATATAGATCATTAATGGAGAGGGACGTGCTGAGCTCACTAAAGAGATGATCCTACGCTCCTTCCCTGAAATTAATAAACTGGTCGGAAGCTTTTTGTACATTTCTGTCAGTGTTATAACTGAGACTGGTAAGATCCCAGCAATTGTGTATGTATGTATGTATGTATGTATGTAGATCTACATTCCCACATTACATAATGCCATCTGACTCTTTTCAGCTGTCATTTATCATTAATAATATTTCAGGTAGTGAAATTGTTGAAACAGAGAAGGGGGGCATTCAAATTGTGACATCACCCTACACCATCCAGTTCAAGAGAACCCCAAAATTCTACCATCCAGGAATGTCTTTCGATGTCACAGTATGCAATCCTTTATAACTCCTTACAATCTTACAAATGATTTAACAATTTAATAATTTTCTCAAGTGCTAGATAATAAGTGTAAATAATTAGCATTGGCATTTTACTATTTGGTCTGTACTTTTAGTAATATGTAGCATTTTAATCTCATTGAAAAAAAAAAAATTATTCTGTTCTGGATTTGAAAAGGTTTATGTGACCAATCCGGACCAGTCACCTGCTGAAAATGTGGACGTATTGATCCAGCCTGGTAACGTTAAGTCTCGAACAAAGAGTAACGGCATGGCCAAGGCCATTCTGAACACGCAGGGAGGAGATAGGCCACTACATGTCACTGTGAGTCATGTAAAATAGGGTTTTTGTTTTTTATGCAATAACAAACATAATTACACAGGGATCGGAATTAAAAAGAAACAATATTGACATCACGTTCCAGCTTGATTTAAATGGTGAGAAAACCATAGCTGGTTGATAAAAAAATCTGAGCTCGTTAACTATAACTATTAAACCATCTTTTCAGTTGCTAAGCTTTTTTCCAGCTTTTTATTAATTGACTAAACTGTTTAATACATGTTTGTCTTTCCATAGCATTATTTGACTGGTAGCTTTATCAAGATTAATATTTCTGCAGTGGTGAATATTAAAAAGCATTAAATAATACAGGAAATATCATACCTAACTAAAATGGTTTTGCTTTGTGACCAGGCAAGAACTGCAGCCCAAGCCATTGCAAATGAAAGACAAGCTGAAAACCAGATGACTGCCCAACCTTACGTCACCAAAGGAGGCTCTGGCAATTACCTACATTTAAGTGTAGATGCTGCAGAACTGAAAATCGGTGATCAGTTGAACATCAATGTAAACTTCAAAACTGCTGTCCCCAATCAAGATGTAACTTATCTGGTTGGTATCTCTTACATATACATTTAAAGTTCTTGGTGGTATTGTGAAGTAATTCTACTGGCTTGTGTATTACACTAATAATAATGCCAAGCCTGTACCTAGCCCTTAAACCTAATCTGAACATTTGTAACTAAAAAAATAACTGGGTTGATTTTCTTTGTGTCAGGTCCTTAGTAAAGGGCAGATTGTACAAGGAAACAAGTTTCTAAGAAGGGGACACCAGGCAGCTACTTGGTCTCTATCGGTCACCAAGGACTTCGTTCCCTCATTTCGAGTGGTTGCGTATTACCATGTAGGATCCTCAGAAGTTGTGTCTGACTCTGTCTGGGTCGATGTGAAGGACACATGCATGGGAACGGTAGGTAATCTGATTCCTTTTTAAGTAAGTTAAAATAGTATACTGGATAGAATTATATTCTTGTAAGTTTTTGACTGCATCAGGATTGTAAAATGTATATATATATATATATATATATATATATATATATATATATATATATATATATATATATATATATATATATATATATACACACATAGCAAGGACCATAAGCACATCATCAGTGCCCAACATCAGTAATGTGCTTTAGGCTAAATGGACAAATGCCCAAAATCAAGAAGAATGAAAAGATAACCATAACAGTTTGGTTGTTGATTGGAATGTGAACTTCAAATATTTAACTTTAAATATTTAAATATTACTTTATTTATTACCACATTTTGCATTTTTCAGTTTCTCGGGCAATCAGAACATTTGCCCAGTGGGTCAGCTATGGAATTTTTTCACCCCTGATACATTTGGTTTGTCTTTCTTTTTTTCCCTTTATCTTATGTAATGAAGCTAAAAATTGATGTAAAGGAGAGTTTAAATGTCAAGAAGTCATTTGAGCCTGGTGATGGCTTTCATCTAATAGTTACTGGAGATCCAAATGCCAAGGTTGGTCTGGTAGCAGTGGATAAAGCTGTCTTTGTCCTCAACAAGAACAGACTCACACAGACTAAGGTGAGTAATAAAGTCTGACATGAACTTATTCACTGTGTATCTTTGATGTTTGCTTTCAGTAATCAGGAAATGGCTCAAAATGTGCAAAACTGTGTCCCCAGATTGGTACCAGGACTCAGTTAATCTCACTTTGGTTGAGAAAATATTCTGAACATATTCTTTTTTAATTCCTTCACCAGATCTGGGACATTATTGAGAAGCATGACACTGGCTGTACAGCAGGCAGTGGTAAAGACAGTATGGGGGTTTTCTATGATGCAGGTCTACTGTTTGACTCTGATAAATTAGGAGGCACCAATGAAAGGACAGGTAAAGCAGATTTTTTTAAGTAATAAGTGAAACATTGTGCCTGGTGCTGTCATAGATAAATAATCAATAGCAACTGGTGAGATGAAGCAGTTACCATCCTATTATTTACCCCTTTAAAAACCCAAAGAGCTTCATTCTGCTAATACAACAGCAAATTCCCAATACCTTTATCAATTTATTAAAAAAAACTGTCAACTGTCCATTGAACACCTTTAGGATGAACTGGAATGCCAACTGCAGTTGGCTTCTTTGCCAAACATAAGTGTCTTACCTCTATCCTCATAAAGATCTTGTGGCTGAATGGATAAATAAATAAACAAACAAACAAACAAACAAATAAATCACAACTGTGCTTCAAAATCTAGTAGAAACCCTTCCCAGAAGAATGGAGGGTATTTAAAACAGCAAAGCAGGACTAAATCTAGAATGGGATGCTCAACAAGCACATATGGTGTAATGACCAGGGGTCCAAAATATTTGGCCATATAATTGTTGGTTTTATTTGTTAAATGACAGGGTTAAATTATGTGGAGTATCTCTCAAGGCCATGTGAATGGGCTGATACTATAGACATGGCATTAGAAGGCATTAGAACAAGCCCATACATTTGCAGCTCATACAGAAAATTGTACATTAAACAGGTACAACTAAAGTATGGGGGTGAAACTACAGGTTTAGACTTCAGTTTCAAGCCTTATCATTTTGAGAATTTTCTTTTTTTTTTAATAGCTGCCGAGTGTCCTACCCCACTGAAGAGAAAACGGAGAGCAGAGACTCTACTCCAGGTTACACAAACACTGAGTAAGAAGCTAGACGTTATTTTGTTCAGTGGTGTTGTCATTAATTTAAACCTTGCTACAAATTTTCTCTAAAAACAATAAGATAGATAGATAGATAGATAGATAGATAGATAGATAGATAGATAGATAGATAGATAGATAGATAGATAGATAGATAGATAGATAGATAGATCTGATTGCTGATTTCTACCCTTTACCCTTTTTCTTAAGTGTCTAAATACAACACTGAAGAGAAGAAATGCTGTGCAGACGGACTGAGGCAGAACAGGCTGGGCTACACATGTGAACGGAGAGCGTCATTCATTTTAGATGGTGCAGAGTGTGTCAAGGCCTTCCTGGACTGTTGTAAAGAGATCCAAACTCGCAGTGATGATAAGAAAGACTTGTTGCTTTTGGCTCGCAGTATGTACCCACTTTGTCATTTACTTTTATTACAGTTGTTAAAGATAAAAAAAAAACACTTCTGTACAGCAGAAACTGTCCAAGACTTTTAACCGATGTATGTTTGGATTGGGCTAATTGATTAGGCTAAATATTCTCATAACATACAGTAGTTTGCTAGCCCAGTACTACAGTACAAATGAAGCCATAGCCATAGAGGATCCATTGTCTTCTGCATTGTCTTGCCTCTTGTTTAAGGCATGATTTGATATAAATTTGTTCAGGTGAAGATGATGATGATGATTTTATAAGCTCTGAAGAAATTGTCACCCGAACGCAGTTCCCAGAGAGCTGGATGTGGGAGGACATAGAACTTCCGGCCTGCCAAAAAAACGTGCCATGGTAAATGCAATAATCTGAGATTCTTATTTGTATAGCATTCTGGAAGTAAATGGTATAACTGATGTTGTATTTTTCCTTTCGTTGAAGTCATACAACAAGCAGCACCTTGGAAAAAACCTATCTAAAAGACTCTATTACTACCTGGCAAATTCTAGCCATCAGTCTGTCTAAGACCCATGGTCAGTGCTGCATCCTCTTTACAGATCTAATATATCTTGATGTTATCAATGATCATATGTACAAATCTGAAAGAGACTGGCATACGATGGCAAATATTAAACCACATTGCTATTTCCCTATAGGCATCTGTGTAGCTGATCCCTATGAAATAACAGTGGAAAAAGATTTTTTTGTGAATCTCAAGTTACCTTACTCAGCAGTCCGCAATGAACAACTAGAAGTCAAGGCTATTTTACATAACTTCTCCAATAAGAAGCAAAAGGTATTATTATTCTCTGCATTTTAACATTTTTAAAAAATATTTTCCCTCAAAAAGATCAGAACTTCAATTCTGAGCTCAGATTAATGTATGGTGCTTAGGCATTATTCATACTGAAGACATCTGTTGGACTTCCTCTTCCCACCAGGTGCGGGTGGATTTCTTTGAGACAGAGCATATTTGTAGCGCGGCCAGTAAAAAGAAGAAATACCGTACAATAGTTAATGTTGAGGCCGAGTCCACCATTTCCATCCCTTATGTGATTATTCCCATGGAACTAGGGGAACATCACATAGAGGTGCAGGCTGCTAGTTCATCATATCATGATGGAGTACGAAAAACCCTGAAGGTGGTGGTGAGTATGAGCAGATTATACTGTATGTGAGTGATTTTTCAGACAGGATTAGTTAAAACCCTTAACAGTAAGTAAACAAAATAAATTATATGATACTATGATGCAATCAAATGCATTTAGCACTTAGATTAACATATGGTCTTTTTTACCCTTGTTCAGTCGGAAGGTGTGCTAACTGAACTCCCAGAACAAAATTTGGAATTAAATCCCTCTAAAGAAGCTGGTGAGATCTATATTCTGTACTCAAGCAACAGCAAATGCTTAATAAATTACTTAATTAATAAAGACTAAATAAAATTTAAAAAAATTATTTATGTGTGTTTTGGAATAGGTGGCGTTCAAGTTGTCAATTTGAAGACTGATGTACCACCCGGGCAGGTTCCAAACACTCCTGCACACACTTACATCACGGTGGCTGGTAAGAAAAAATTAAAACATAGACATCTTCTCCATAACATGTAAAAATGTAAAATATACTGTGTGCTTTTGAGTTCTACTGTCTGTCACTGCATGACACACAGTCCAACGTTAAATCTTGCTGAAGGTTGAACCATTTTTAAAAAGCAGAATAGTTTTTGTAAATACTACAATCATTTCTGATCCAGGAACATGCAGGCATTTGGAAACTGTTATAAAACCAAGCAACAGAGGTTTTCTTACTGCAGATAAACCTGATCCGAAATAAGAAAAAATTGGCAATTGGCACCAATTAGCACCAATTGGCAAAAAACAGGCCCCAATTGGCATACAACTGACCAGCATTACTGATCCATCCATCCATCCATCTTCTACCGCTTATCCGGGGCCGGGTCGTGGGGGCAGCAGTCTAAGCAGGGACGCCCAGACTTCCCTCTCCACAGACACTTCCTCCAGCTCTTCTGGTGGAATACCGAGGCGTTCCCAGGACAGCCAAGAGACATAGTCCCTCCAGCGTGTCCTAGGTCTTCCCCGGGCCTCCTCCCAGTTGGACATGCCCGGAACACCTCCCCAGGGTGGCGTCCAGGAGGCATCCGAAACAGATGCCCGAGCCACCTCAGCTGACTCCTCTCAATGTGGAGGAGCAGCGGCTCTACTCTGAGCTCCTCCCGAGTGACTGAGCTCCTCACCCTATCTCTAAGGGAGCGCCCAGCCACCCTGCGGAGGAAACTCATTTGGACTGCCTGTATCTGGGATCTTGTCCTTTCGGTCATGACCCAAAGCTCATGACCATAGGTGAGGGTAGGAACGTAGATCGACTGGTAAATAGAGAGCTTCGCCTTGCGGCCCAGCTCTTTCTTCACCACAACAGATCAGTATATCAACCGCATCACTGCCGAAGATACACCAAGAAGCTTTTATGCTCACCACAATTGAACTGTGTTTATCTGAATTACTGTACCCGTTCTGTCGGACAAGTACGACCATTCTCTATTGACCTCTGTCATCTACAAGGCACTTTTTTTGTAGAAGTGGCACTGACTATACATTTTTTAATTACTTTACCATTCTGAGTAAGATCAGGAGATCAGAAGTTATAGAAATACACAACAAACACATCTGAGACCATCAATTATTTCAAGGTCAAAATCAGTGAATCGGCTGAACATTATCTGACACTGCTGGCTTGTATCTTGTTTATGCATTGCACTGCTGCCACATTATCAGGTGATTAGATACTTGCATAAAAATATAGTTGTACAGGTGTTTCTAATAAAGTGTTCAGTGAGTGTTCAGGTAAAGTTCATAAAGTACTCAGAAAAAGTAAGGTGAAGATCTCCACATCCCAGGCTCTTCCCTGTTCTATTCCTATTCTTTGGAACTTTTTTCTGCTTTATGATGAAACCAAAGCTGAGAGTAGGTGGAAACACTCAATGTCCGCCTGCCATTATTATTCTGTAATTATGTGGTCCTTTTAAGACAATGAGATAGTATAATAAATAATAATATTTGCCACAAAGGAGGTAGCTGCTTGCCTGCTAACAACAATCTAACTATTTATATATTTGTCTGCAGGTCAGGAGGTGAGTCAGACAATTGAACAGGCCATCAGTGGAGAGTTTATGGGGCGCTTGATCGTACAACCCCATGGCTGTGGAGAGCAAAATATGATCTTTATGACGTTGCCTCTAATTGCCACACACTATTTAGATAACACCAACCAGTGGGAAAGAGTTGGCCTGCAACGACGTAGTGAGGCTATCAAGCACATCCAGACAGGTGAGAAGACTCTTACAAAACTATAGAGCAAATGTAAAGTTTTTGTTTTTTTTTAAGGCAGAATTCTTTCTGGTATCTACTGTAAATGAGCCTTAAAAGACAATATGTTGACCATATGCTAGAAAAGTATATTTAATCATCCTTACTTTATCCATGTCAGGGTCATGCTCAGTCCTGGACCTGTGAGGCATTAGTGCCAAATGCTGTGCCATTGGGTCATGCTAAAAGCTAGTTCAATTTTAAAAAGCTGATACTGTTTGTTATGATTGCTCAGAATGTACACAGATGACACTTGCTGACCTTTATAGACCTTTCTGAGGTACTGTTAATAAAATAAAATAACAAGATAAGAGATAAGATTGGTTTCTAATTACAGTTAAAGAATGGCTTGGTGCTTGTGTCAGAACATATCTATGCAGAAGTCCTCCTTTTTAGCCTGCTAATGCTAAGAGAATTAACCTTTCTTCTCAACCATTCTTAGGATATGAAAGAGAACTTACATTCCGTAAACCCGATGGTTCTTATGCTGCATGGATACATACACCCAGCAGCACATGGTAAAAGAGACCGATCAAATTTTGTTTTATAATTTTAATTGGTTTGTAAATTTTAAATAATTCTTTAATTTATACATAACAGTCAATGCTAGCCCATATGTTGACTGCTTGTTTTTTCTGCGTTAAAGGTTGACAGCATACGTGGCCAAAGTCTTTGCTCTGGCCAGTGACTTAATCACGATAAATGAAGATATTCTTTGCAGCGCTCTCAAGTGGTTAAATCTGAAATCACAGATGCCAGATGGCTCATTTATAGAAAATGCCCCAGTCTATCATGCAGAGATGGTTGTAAGTTGAGCTTATATTTGTTTGGTCTTAAATTAGTGACATTTACCAAAAACCTTACAGCAACAATTTTTGTGAAATGTGGTGTACTTAAGTGTACTGTAAATAATTTTCTGTGCTATTCCAGGGTAATGTACGAGGTAAAGATGCTGATGCTTCTCTGACAGCATTTGTCTTGATTGCCCTGCAAGAAGGACAACATCTTTGTGCTAATTTAGTTGGAGTATGTCAATTTATTACACTATATATCACTAATAAGCATAAACAATCAAGCACATAGACCAGCTTTTGTAGAATTATGCATGTATTTCTACCCTTTTCTGTCATGTAGAGTCTTCCAGAGTCTACCAAGAAGGCCACTGAGTTTCTGGAAAAAAGACTCCCCTCTTTGACCAATCCGTATGCAGTTGCAATGTCTTCATATGCCTTGGCCAATGCTGGCAAGTTTAACAAACAGCGTCTGCTGCAGGCTAGCTCTGAAGGTCAGTAACTCTTAAAATCATATTTATTTATTTATTTTTGAAGGAAGCACATGTCAATTTGATTCTATATATCTTATGCACAGACGGTTCTTACTGGCAAGTTGCTGGAGGTCATCATTTCTCCCTGGAGGCAACAGCGTATGCTGTGCTGGCTCTGGTAAGGGCAAAGGAGTTTGATGCAGCAGGAAAAGCTGTTAATTGGCTTAATAGGCAGAGCAGTCCTTACGGGGGTCATGGCACCACCCAGGTAGGTTGGCAGGTTTTTCTGTTTTTCTTTCCTTTTAGAAGCATACTGAATATGCTGAATAGCTGGATCTTTGTTTGTTTAAAATTGAAGCTGGCTTTAAAGCAGCACTCTATCATTTTTGTGTCTTGATCTGTAACATTACTGTGGCCAATCAAGTCACTTCTGATGTGGAACAATTTAATCTTCAGAATTCAGTAAAGTGTAAAAATATACATACATTTCACTCAATCCTCTTTGCTTGTACATGTCACCTAGGCAACCATAATAGTGTTCCAAGCAGTGGCTGAGTACTATAAACAAGTAAGAGATCGACAGAATGCAGACCTTGATGTGGAAGTGAGCGTGAGTGGTCGAAGTCGTCCCATCAAATGGAAATTCAGCAAGGACAGCTCACAACTTACACGCTCAGACAAGGTTATTTTCAGTCATGATAAAACAAGATTTCTGATTTCTGTTTATTATTCGCATAATATGAAGCAGATATTAAAGACAATCGTTTAATGGAAAACTGGAAAACACAAAATTAAAGCTAAAGTTCATAGCAATTTAATAAAAAATAACTTTATGTACATGAAGATTTACCATACTGCTTGTTACTATGTGCTGTGTTCTAATCTAATACAGATAATACAGTGGATATAATAAGTCTATACACCCTTGTTAAAATGGCAGGTTTTTGTGATATAAAATTTTGCAACGTATTAGACACCATGGGACAGAAGTTACAACAATCACACCTTTACAAAATGTTCTTCTACTGTTTTGTTCTTCCACTCTGTAACTTTTTTAAACTATGTGCCTTATTATGGTAAAATGAAGACTAATTCAAAGGTTTCTATACCTGGACTTTTACAGGTTCAGCTCAAGCAAGAGTTTAATGTCACTGCTAAGGGAACTGGTGCTGGAGTTCTCAAAGTCAGTATTTATTTGAAGACAATCCTTTGTTTTGTATTTGTAGTTTATTTATTTATTACAAAAAACAAATTCCTCTTTTTCATAGGTAACAACACTTTATTATGCTAGACCCATAGAAAAGAAGAGCGACTGCAAAAAGTTTGATCTTTCTGTTGAAATAAGAAAAGAAGCAAAGGGTAAGTTTTACCTCATGTTTAAATCACTGCATTCAAATCTATTTCCATTTGTGATGCCAAAATAGGATATATTTGAGATATTTAAAATATCCATGCTATAATGTTTTGATGCTCTATGCTCTAATTTCTCTAACAGTATCATATGCAGGTGCTGAAGAAAGTTATGAGGTCACCATTAACGTTCTGTAAGTATACTGCAAAATAAAGGTCATGTACTGTAGTTTTATATACTCATTAGTTTTTTTTTGTATTTTTATTTACATCTTTTTTATTTAAAGACTAAAATATAATGCACTGTCTATTTAGAATTTGAAATGAACTTTTCTTTCATTTTAAATACATCATTGCAGATTTAAGGATCCAGAAAGAGATGCCACTATGACTATTTTGGATATCGGCTTGCTGACAGGATTTGTGGTGGATGAAAATGACCTTCAAGACGTAAGCAGAAATCTGAAAGATACTTACAGACAGTTCTGTGACAATAGTATTTTGTACAATAAGCATAAGAAATGTTTTCACAGAAAGCAATCTCTGACATTTTGTTTTGAACATCATAATCTTAGCTAACCATTGGAAGGGACAAATACATACAGAAGTTTGAGATGGACAAACAGCTTTCAGAACGAGGCTCCCTCATCATGTATTTAGATAAGGTATAATGAAAGATATTTTATTTTTAAAATTTTAAGGTATTAAAGTGTTGTAAAAGTTTCTCTTTTTAAGCTAATTTGCTCTCTTGTCAGGTATCACACTCTTTACCAGACAGGATTATATTCAGAGTGCACAAGATAAATAACGTTGCTTTGCTTCAACCGGCTGCTGTCAGTGTGTATGAGTACTACTCTCCAGGTAAAAAATGAACACATAAACCCATACAATGGCATGCACAAACACAGACACACACAAAAACCCTTGTGTTGTTTGTAGGGGAACGCTGTATGAAGTTCTACCATCCTACAAAGAAAGATGGAGCCCTGAACAGATTGTGCAGTGACCAGAAAGATCTGTGCCAGTGTGCTGAAGGTAGACATATTTACAGCGGATAAATTCAATAAATATAAACAAATGGAATAAGATATAATAAAGATATAATATTTTATCCAATTGTGTAAAAGAGAAATGGTCTATATTCCCTGACAGAAAACTGCAGTGTCCAGAAAAAACAGAAAATTGGTGAGGAAGAGCGAGAGAACAAAGCTTGTGAAGCTGGCATGGATTACGGTAAACATCAACAACTATTTAAACCCCTGATTCAGACACAGAGATACATCCTATCTGCATGTACCTTACCATTCCTCACTCAATGTACTCATCCATCCATCCATCCATCCATCCATCCATCCATCTTCTACCGCTTATCCGGGGCCGGGTCGCGGGGGCAGCAGTCTAAGCAGGGATGCCCAGACTTCCCTCTCCCCAGACACTTCCTCCAGCTCTTCTGGGGGAATACCAAGGTGTTCCCAGGCCAGCCAAGAGACATAGTCCCTCCAGCGTGTCCTAGGTCTTCCCCGGGGCCTCCTCCCGGTTGGACATTCCCGGAACATCTCCCCAGGGAGGCGTCCAGGAGGCATCCTAAACAGATGCCCGAGCCGCCTCAGCTGACTCCTCTCGATGTGGAGGAGCAGCAGCTCTACTCTGAGCTCCTCCCGAGTGACCGAGCTCCTCGCCCTATCTCTAAGGGAGCGCCCAGCCACCCTGCGGAGGAAACTCATTTCGGCCGCCTGTATTCGGGATCTCGTCCTTTCGGTCATGACCCAAAGCTCATGACCATAGGTGAGGGTAGGAACGTAGATCGACTGGTAAATAGAGAGCTTCGCCTTGCGGCTCAGCTCTTTCTTCACCACAACAGATCGGTATATCGACCGCATCACTGCCGAAGATACACCAATCCCCTTGTCGATCTCCCGCTCCATCCTTCCCTCACTCGTGAACGAGACCCCAAGATACTTAAACTCCTCCACTTGATGCAGGAGCTCTCCACCAACCTGAAGGGGGCAAGCCACCTCTTTTTGGCTGAGAACCATGGCCTTGGACTTGGAGGTGCTGATTCTCATCCCCGCCACTTCACACTAGGCTGCAAACTGTCCCAGTGCATGCTGAAGGTCCTGATTTGAGGAAGCCAGCAGGACAACATCATCTGCAAAAAGCAGAGACGAAATCCTGTGGTCCCCAAACCGGACTTCCTCCGGCCCCGACTGCTCCTAGAAATCCTGTCCACATAAGTAATGAACAGGACTGGTGACAAAGGGCAGCCCTGCAGGAGTCCAACATGGTGTGCAGGGAACAAGTCTGACTTACTCCCGGCAATGCGAACCAAACTCCTGCTCCGGTCATATAGGGACCGGACAGCCCTTAACAGAGGGCCCCGGACCGCATACTCCCAGAGCACCCCCCACATGTCACCACAAGGGGCACAGTCGAATGCCTTCTCCAGATCCACAAAGCACATGTGGACTGGTTGGGCAAACTCCCATGAACCCTCCAGCAACCTGGCGAGGGTATAGAGATGGTCCAGTGTTCCACGACCGGGACGAAACCCGCATTGTTCCTCCTGAATACGAGGTTCGACTATCGGCCCGAATTCTCCTCTCCAGTACCCTGGCATAGACTTTTCCTGGGAGGCTGAGGAGTGTGATCCCCTTGTAGTTGGAATACACCCTCCGTTCCCCCTTCTTAAACAGAGGGACCACCACCCCAGTCTGCCAGTCCAGAGGCACTGTCCCCAACCTCCACGTGATGTTGCAGAGGCATGACAGCCAAGACAGCCCCACAACATCCAGAGACTTGAGGTACTCAGGGCGGATCTCATCTACCACCGGTGCCTTGCCACTGAGGAGCTTCTCAGTGACCTCAGCTTGGGGAATTGACGAGTCACCAACTGAGCCCCCGGCCTCTGCTTCCTCAGTGGAAGACATGTCGGTGGGGTTGAGGAGAACCTCGAAGTACTCCTTCCACCATCCGAGGATGTCCCCAGTCGAAGTCAGCAGATTCCCACTCCCACTGTAAACAGTGTGGGCAGGGCACTGCTTCCCCCTACTGAGGCGCCGGACGGTTTGCCAGAATTTCTTCGAGGCCAACCGATAGTCCTTCTCCATGGCCTCACCGAACTCCTCCCAGACCCGAGCTTTTGCCTCCGCAACCACCCAGGCTGAAGCTCGCTTGGCCCTTCGGTACCTATCAGCTGCCTCCGGAGTCCCCCGAGCCAACCAGGCTCGATAGGACTCCTTCTTCAGCTTGATGGCATCCGTTACTTCCGGGGTCCACCACCGTGTTCGGGATTGCCATCACGACAGGCACCGGAGACCTCTGTATCTCTCAACCTCCCGCACCAGCTCAGGGTCGTGTCCGTCCCCCCCCCCCCCCCCCCCAGCGAGGTGACATTCCATGTCCCTAGTGCCGGGTTCCGTGTCCGGGGATTGGGTCGCCGAGGCCCCCGCCTTTGACTGCCACCCAATCCACATTTCACCGGCCCCTTACGGTTCCTCCTGCAGGTGGTGGGCCCACAGGAGATTGGCCCCACGTTGCTCTTTTGGGCTGAGCCCGGCCGGGCCCCCGTGGGGAAAGACCCGGCCGTCATGTGCTCGCATGCGAGCCCCAACCCCAGGCCTGGCTTCAGGGCGGGGCCCCGGTTGCGGACCTTGATTTAACTTTTCTCCTAAGGGGGTTTTGAACCGCTCTTTGTCTGGCCTGTCACCCAGGACCTGTTTACCTTGGGAGACCCTACCAGGGGCAAAAAGCCCCAGACAACAAAGCTCCTAGGATCATTCAGGCATGCAAACACCTCCACCACAATAAGGTGGCAGTTCAAAGAGGTCAATGTACTCATGTCAAGCTTTAATATAATAAATCAAATCTCTGTAATAGGTATAATAGCAAATAAGAAAATAACTGATCAATTGATTGTTTAATATAAACAAATTGTATTTTTCAGCTTATAAAGTGAAATTAATTAAAGTGGACCAGAACCCAAACACAGATTATTATGAAATGAAGATTGAAGAGGTCCTGAAAGAAGGTAGGTCTTATTTATATATCTGTATGACACATCAAGAAGTATACATGTTCGTTTTTTTAATGATACATCATGTGATGTACGTTTTTATTGGCTTGTGTTGGTTGCTTTCTTTATTTTAATACAGAATGTGCACTTATACTGTCAGCATTCTGGATGTTTAGTAATTGGGTGAATGAGAACGTGAGAGAGTTTTGGTGTTGTAGTGGTGGTTGACTGGTTTGAGGTGGGAGACATGGAGCAAGGGGGCTTTGGCATTTAATTCTAGTTTGTGTTGTTTATCCCTTTGAGGACTGTGAATTGGCCAGTGTAACAATGGCACAGCTTCTGAACACTTTCTGTGTTACAATGGTTCTTTGTGTCTAGCTATACTTTGTAAACTGGCTCGGCTTTCAACTGAGCATCTCTCCACAACTCTTGTCTGCAAACGTCTTGTTTGTTTCAGCCCCTGGCTCCAAGCATTGGTCGGCTTGTTCCCACACTTGTTCACTCTGCCATAAGCAATTTAAAAGGATTGAGGTTAGAAACAGAGCACTTAATTTCCTTAAGTTCAGGGTATTTGGCATCTAGTAGGAATTGTGCCCAGTCCTCTTGATTGTTGGAACAGTAAGTTCTAAAAAAAAAATTTCAAAGAGTGGCAGGGAGATAAGCTATAGGGCTTTGAAGATCCGATCCAACAGGACTATTTTGTTCTGAGAATCAGAATACTTTATTAATCCAGTCCAGTCCAACGGACACAGGTAGGAATGAGTCATCATGGAACCAGTGGAAAATGTTGTCTGAGATGGCCAGTAGCTTAGACAGCATCCTTCTTTCTGACACTACAGTCAGAGAGTCCAGATCCACCCCTGCAACATCACCAGCCTTACGGATGAGTTTGTTCTGTCTGTTTGCATCAGCTATCTTCAGAAAGGGGAGATCTTTAGTGAAATCAATGGCAATGTGAGACCATGGTCTTTGGGTCCATAAACTGAAAGAAGTTTGCCTGTGGATATTGTTAATGGTACTAACCCTGGCATAGATACAAAAAAGACAAAAGCCAGTGAATATCTCCCATCATTTTTGGCCACCAGTATTGTGATTGCTCAAAGAAGGTGCATAGTATGGCCTTTGTGCTGCCAGCTTTTACCCAGCAATTTTTAAGTTTCTTATGTTGGGAGTCATAACACTGATTGTCTATGGCAAACAAATTCTTTTATAAATTGCCTCTTCAATTACACATTACAAACCAGACTGTGCATCAGACCCACTATTTACAAATGCTGCAGCAGATCCCAAATCTTCAACCAATGAGATATGGGATTGCTGCATTTTTTGCCTCTTGGAAAATGCATGTAACAACCCAGGTGACAGACAGGGTGCACCATGTGGACAGGGCAAAAGACCTCTCTGGGAAAAAAGAGATGGGGCTTATATTTTATGGACTACAACTTGTGGTTTGATTGTATCATACTTCATGCTTCTGCATTCCTGCTTCTGAGGCTACATTTATTGTTACTGAGAACAAAAAAAACAAAGAACAAAGCCAACTTGAGAACAATAATGCAAAAATATCATACAACACATTTGAGGACTGTGTTTTGGACCTGTCTACAAATCTCTCCCCACCCACCTTCTAGCAAATTGGCTTAACACAGCCAACACAAGAGTCATGTGACAGGGAATAAAAAAAATCACAAATAAGAGAAATAAACACTATAAATAATAAGTAAACACTGCATTCTCTCTGCCGGATGAGCTTAATACTCTTTATGCTCAATTTGAAAACAAACATCCATGCCCCATGGAGAGAGCTCCCATGACCAATACTGCACAGGTTAGTACACTATGTAGTAAACGTTTTAATAGATGCTACCCAGTCCTTCCAACAACTTAACATCTGCAAGGCCGCAGGTCCAGACAGCCATGTCCTTAAAGGTATGTACAGCTGGTGTTCTAACAGACATTTCCAAGACTGCTCTCACTGCTACCATCAGACAGACAGTATGGATGTGTTTTTGATTGAGACTAAAAATCATATGTGTGAGTTCATTTTAATGATGAGTTTTTATGCATAACAAATTGCCTATTAAACTAATTAATTATTAACTAATCATTGCCAAATTGCTGTGCTACACTTTGGCATGGGCTGTTATAGAAAAACGATCAGCTATGAACTGGTAACTTTAACTCTGCATCATCACACCAACATATCAAAGTATTTTATAATAACTTATTATTATTTTCCTTATTTTGCTTACTTCCTAATGGTGCTTTACCTTGTTCAGTAATATTACATAAAGTAAAGTGCAAGGAATTAGTAGAAATTAATGCAATGAACTTTTCACATTCAGTAAGCTTCAGGAAGCAATGACTATATAATTAAAGTTTCTGCATATATATTTTAAAGTTGGAGCCCATGACACATTTTTAATGCTTTCTGGTCTTGAGATCCTACAATCGTTACCAACACCCATATGAGAGACTGTGACAGTGTTTTATTCGACTCTCTATATCCATGTCCATCCCACAAAAGATCCAGTGTTTCCATACAAATGCATGTGTTTGGGTTTTATTCCGCAGGTACTGACCATGATGTACTTGACAAAATAAGGACATTCATGGGTCATGCTAATTGCAGAGAGTCTTTTGGATTTGTGGAAGGCAAGAGTTACCTCATCATGGGCCACAGTGCTGACCTACCGAGGATAGAGGGGAAGTATGTTTCTTCATCAACTAATCACCACGGGCATCATGGGCTAAATTTGATGTAGTTGAAGAGGGAAAACACACATCTCTGTAGTATTCAGCCAAGATTTTTAATAGTGTTGTCTGTGTGAATGAGCCCTCATTTGTATCATTTGTTGTTGTCAGGCTGCAGTACATCCTGGGTGAGCGGACTTGGATTGAATACTGGCCCACAAGTGTGGAAGGTCAAACTAAACAGTACAAAGAAACTTACATCGGCATTGGCGCACTGTCTCAAATGCTTAAGGACTTTGGATGCACTACATAAACATATATTGTTTTTTTTTTTAAACAACTTTCACAAAAAATCTTTTCTATTACTGTGATGGAGAATTTACTACCAGTACTCACCTAAGCAACTATTCATCCTAGCATTCACACTTTCCTTTTTCAAGCTTTCTGTAATATCTGAAAGTAGAACATGAATAAAATGTCTTCCTTTGAATCCATCACATGTTTTTAACATTTGTTAAATCAGCTTTACAATAGATGGTACATTCTTTATTAGTTAGGCAGTTTTAATAGTCATGTTAACAAAAGAGTCATTTTAGTTCATAGATCTGGTCAGGTTTGTAACTTTTACCACAATGTGCTTTCTGTTTTTAGCCCCTATTAAAATGAAAGTCATGCTGATATTAGACAAACTTATCAGTCATCAGTTTCCATTTGAATTGCTTATTTAAGAGTCCTTTCAAAATTTGTGATGTGTTTACTATGACAATCTTCATCAAGATAAAGGGTATTATCTTAATGTTAATTAACACCCAAACACATCCAGCTGTTAAATTGTTTGTGGAGTTCCTGCACTGTCACATCATCAAAACAACAAAAATTGTCTATGTCCTCTATACAGTTCACAGCACAAACATTTAAATGACCTCACAGAAAGACAAGAGCTTCAGCTAGCATATCAGAAATGAGTGAATAAATCAGTGATTATTATTATTTCCCCAAAGATTTTGGTTGGAACAAAGATCTGTAGTCTGAAGAGATGATACAATAAGCACATACAAGAAGCACTGTGTTTAAAAATGAGTGACCGTGATGTGGGTGATGCTCATGATCACTGACTCATTCCCATTATAAACATATCATTCTTTAAAAATTCTTGTATCATTAGTAGATTAGGCTATAAATGTAAATGAATGTGGTGCATATTTGACGATACTAGCAAGCTAACTCAGTACCATTCATATAAGGCGTATTAGCTATGCAGGGGCTCCAGGGCGGGATTTGGTTAGCTGCACTTGTCCAAATCTTTCGAAAAACATTTTCTGAACTATATAACGTTTAGTATAACATTCAAATTTCTTCATAGACATATTTTAATCACTGCAGACTATGTTGCATGGTAACTGTGAGTTTTATCTCTGCAGCTAATATTGCTAACATTAGCAGAAGTTACCAGATATCAACTTACCCTCGCTCATTTCTACAAATTTTGTGACTTTTTTTTTACTAATTTAAGTCATTACCAGTTAAGGATCGGCATGTTGGGGGGGCATCTCATCTTATTTCTTATATATAATATTGTTGATATTCTGCTTTTTTCTTCAAAAGTAAGTTGAGTAACAGCAATCATCTACCTTAGTTTTATTCGAGCTCTTCAACGAAGCCAGAAACATGGCGGCAATCCCACAAAGGAACCTAAATTATTACTAGTACAGTGCCATAAGTCTAACTCACTTAAATAAACTGCAGAATTCCAAACTACAGTTTAGAAACGGTTAAACACTCATTTCACAAGTGCCAAGCTTGAAAAATTAAAAGAATAATATGACATTTGTTCGAGGTTTGGAACTAATTTCAACATAATCCTTTATTCAGCACCAACAAAAAGCAGATACATTTATAGTTCATCCATGTTAATGTGCTACGTCTGCATTTTACGTTCATTACAATATATGGTATACGGTGAATAGTGTTTTTTGCATATATATTTCAAATATTTTAGAATAAATCAAGCTATATAACATATTACATATGCCCAGAATATGCCATAAATGTCTAATACTACTGATAATTAAATGAAAACAGAAAAAAACAAAGAAATATCGTCATCTAGTGGAACTCACGAGAAACAGCAACACATAGCAGACACCCTTATACAGAGTGACTTACAACTGAGCAACAAGGGCCTTGCCCAGGGGCCCAGTAGTGGCAGCTTGGTGGACCTGGGGTTTGAACCAATGACCTTCCAATCAGTAGCCTTACAACTTAACCACTGAGCTAACACATCCCTACTGTCTACTGACCAGCTGTAGTCATATATATTATTAATAAATCATTACAATACAAATGAGAACATAAATACCACCTTATGATAATGCTACACTTGTTATTATTATTATTATTATTATTATTATTATTGTTGTTGTTGTTGTTGTTGTTGTTGTTGTTGTTGTTATATTGACTATTCAGCTCTTATTTCATGGGAAAAGTTTATTTCACTGCTCTATGATTACTGTGTCCATATTTGTTTTCACCTATGAATCCATCTGTCACTCGTGACTGTAGCTTGTTATCCTTAGTCAGCAAATCTGACTTTTTCATCATCAAACACTCATCACTAAAGGCAAAGCAACACCTTTTATAATCTGTGTTTCTTCTGATTTGTTTGAACTTTGTCTGGATCCCTCTGCATTAGCGAACATGTGAAAGAAATACACACACTCACATACTGACACAATGCTGGTCTAAATCTCAACAATTTTAATGATTCATTAAGTTAATTAAGCAAAATTAAATGATGAACTATTATATTAATAATCTGCCGTTATCTGATAACTGCAATAATTTGAGTTATAATTAAACTTTATGCATGCCTGCCTTAGAGGGTGTCTAAAGGTTTTCTCGAAAATATGACGTGTGTGTGTGTGTGTGTGTGTGTGTGTGTGTGTGTGTGTGTGTGTGTGTGTGTGTGTGTGTGTGTGTGTGTGTGTGTGTGTGTGTGTGTGTGTGTGTGTGTGTGTGTGTGTGTGTGTGTGTGTGTGTGTGTGTGTGTGTGTTCACTTATTGTTTGGAAAATACAACCAATTAATTTCCACATTGGCTTGGGAGAACAAAGGGATTTACAGACAAAAGCTCTTGTAAGATACATTTCCAAAACAATGGCCATAATGAGTAATGATTATTACAAATACAACCACAAATACTGCAATATTTTTTCCTTATCAAATCAGGTTGATTATTGTTGTTACACATTTATTTTTATTTTTTTTTTATTTGTCTCTTCAATGCATTTCACATAATATTATTTTTTTAGTGTTTTATAATTTTTCAGCTTTTCAGTGTTCCATATTTAACTTTTTGTGTGTGCCCTGTGATGGGTTGGCACTCCGTCCAGGGTGTATCCTGCCTTGATGCCCGATGACGCCTGAGATAGGCACAGGCTCCCCATGACCCGAGAAGTTCGTATGAATGAATGAATGAATGAATGAATGAATGAATGAATGAATGAATGAATGAATGAATGAATAACTCTTTGATAGACGCTTTGCTTTTGGATGCCACGAACACAAACTGAAGCTTCCATTTTCATTCGTTCTACATTTACATTCACAGCATTTAGCTGTTAAATGCATTTAAATTCATCTCATTTTTCCAGCTGAGCAGTTGAAAGTTAATGTCCTTGTTTAAGGGCCTAGCAGCTTGTTGTTATAAGATTCAAATTTGCATTCTGTTCAATAGTACAACATCATAGCACACATAACATACAGGGTCTGGTGAAAGTATATGGACACCTGACCACAATATCTATATGTGATTGTTGAACATACCATTTCAGATTTCTTCCCACTTTGCTGCTATAATAAGATACACTCTTTTGGGAAGGATTTTCACTAGATTTTGGAGTCTGACTGTGAGCATAGGTTTGGGCCTCTAGTTCCATTTAAGAGAATTTGAAATGCTGGAGCACATAAAGACATTATACAGTATACACATGTGTGCTTCCACGTATATGGCAACAATTTGTGGGATAACCACGTTAGGTTGTGATGGTCAGGGGTGCACATACTTTTGAGGTTATAGTTTAGATAATGTCTTATAGATATGTCTGGTTGTTGGAAACTCTCATCGATAACTGTTTCTAACGGGGGCGGAACCTGTCTGATCGATGGCATAGCTGCAATCATCGTTGCGCCCACGTTTGCGTCCAATCACATCGCTCTTTCCACCTGTCTGTCGACGTCAAACGAAGCCAATGGTCTGCGCGCAGAGGCGGGATATGGAAGCGAAACGGTCGCCTGGTTGCATCCTTCCGTGATGATGCTGTTTCTGCTCTAGCGTATTTTTCATGACCGATTTTAATTACGGATTTTTCGGAGAGCCCCGAAAGGGACTGGACCGACGTATCATCTGCAGAAGACACCAAAACAGTGTGGAAATCAGGGCGAAGGACAGCGCAAAGGGGCCGTCGGGGCCCGGGATCTTTCCGGCCTGATGCGGATGGATGGTGCGCGGCGGCCCTTAACCTGAGTTAAAGATATCGCTTGCGTCTAAAACCGGATTTGATTCATCCTTGTGGTTTCGTTACAAACAAATCGTCTCCAAATCCAGATTGGTGGAGAGACGGATAATCGAGCTGGGACTCCCAGTCATGGGCAACACGCCGGCCGCCAGGAGAGGAAACGAGATGGAAAGCGGTGCGTCTTCATCAATCTTTCTGTATCTCTCTCTAATCCCTCCCTCCCTTCATCCCCCTTTCTCTGTCCCTTCATCCATCTATACAGTATGTGGATCTTAATATTTCTGGATTTCTCCCTTCATCTCTCTCTCTCTCTCTCTCTCTCTCTCTCTCTCTCTCTCTCTCTCTCTCTCTCTCTCACACAAACACACACACACACACACACACACACACACACACACACACACACACATCCTTCTGTATTTTTCTTCATAATTGTCTATCTCTCCCTTTATCTTTCTGTATGCCTCCCGTCTTCCCTATTCCCTCTCTTTTTCTTCATCTCTCTGATCTCTCTTAATAATTTATATTGCTTATAATGGCAAGGAGAATGAGAGTGTGTGTGTGCCCTGTGATGGGTTGGCACTCCGTCCAGGGTGTATCCTGCCTTGATGCTCGATGACGCCTGGGATAGGCACAGGCTTGGATAAAGCGGTAGAAAATGAGTGAGTGAGTGAGTGAGTGAGTAATGGCAAGGAGCCTTACATATTTTATTATAATTGGGCAGAAGAAATTTCCGAAATCTCACACTGCCTTAACTGAAATCTCCGAAGTACAAATAAAATTTAAAAATATATGAATTTTTATATTTCAAAACAAATACAGCAATGCAAATGAAATTGAGGTTCCAAAAATCAAACCAGGTAGGACAAATTTCAGGTCAAGAAAATCTATTTGCATCCTGGAAATCCAGGACAAGAGCTGAAAGTTTAACACCTTGTACTCATTTGCATATGCACATTTACAGCAGTTGAAAATTCAGATTTTCCTGTGAAAATGAGGCAATTAAAAATTCAGGTAGATTTAAACAGCAATATGTAAATGAGCCAGCCATCCGATCCTAGGAGCTTGAGAAAAGATTCACTGGGATGTTTTCTGCCATTAAAATTGTGCAACAAATTAATTTGGTAATCATCTCAGATGAAACAACATATGCCGATCTTTACACTTACAAATTCACCAAGTAGTATGTTTACAAGCACACTGTTAATCTGATCAACAGATTTGTGCATTTATCAGATTAATAAATCAAAATCAAGTATCTTGACTCAACACTCAGGATAAATGTTAAATGTACATGTTATTAACTCCTCACGTGTACAAAAATATCTGTAAAAAAAGTTGCAAAAGTAAACACCCCAAATACATTTTTACCAGTAACGGTAAACTTGTCAATCTGTCAATTCTGAAACTGACCAACTAACCAGAAATACACGATGGAGTAAATGTGTATACTGTGTATGTTGAAAATAGAACAATGGAGCATTTTCAATGCTAACACCAATGCTAATAAACTAGCTTCATTACATGCAAGTTTTAAATTAAATTTAAGGCTCGTAAAACCAGATGTTTTAGTTACATGTCACTGTGTTTATAAAACCTGATTTTTTATCAAATTATTTCCCTGTACCTCGATTACAGTACACATTAATTTAATCACATCACCCATTTCCTTACATAAATCTTCATGAAGAATGCTGCAAGGTTTATTTTGTTCACTATATGACCAAAAGTATGTGCACCCCTGACTAAGACTTCCCACTAGATGTTGGATTGTGTCTTTGTGGATTAGTGATCATGCAGCTACAGAGCATCAGTGAGATCAGACTCTGATGTTGGGATGTTGATGAGACTCCAGTTGCAGTTCATCCCAAAGGTGTTCAGTGGTGTTGAGTCAGAGTCAGGGCTCAGTGCAGGACACTCGAGTTCTTCACTCCAACCTTCACTTCCACACCATGGAGATCTTCATGGAGCTGCTTTTGTGTACAGGGACATTGTCATGATGGAACAGTGTCCGAGTCTCTTAGTTCCAGTGAAGAGAAATTATAAAGTTACAGACACAGAGACTTTCTATAATCTTGTGTACTTCAGACTTTGTGATAAGAGTATGGGGGAAAACAGGTATGTAACCAGTTATAATGGTCAGAGGTGCACATACTCTTGGTCATATTGTATATGTTTGTGACAGAGTTTTATGTGATTCTTCCATAGTTAAAGAGTTCTTGGCCCTTGCCAGGGAAGACTTCCTCAGGAAATGGGAGAATCCCGCTCAGGTAAGAGTCTCAGCATGTATGAAAGTAATGACAAACCAACACACATCCATGAAACTCTGATGTTTTTACACATATTTCACACATGGTACAGTTCCTGTCTGTGTTTGTGCTGAAAAAATTGGAAATACGGGAGCTATGTCACGTTCACGCTACAGAGTGACAACTAACTACCCTGTCTGAATTTTGGTTGATTGATTGTTTTAAGCAGAAATGCACTTTATATTACAGCAATGCATCAATCAAGCACATCTTTTCTTTTTCACCAAGCCCAGGCACACACAAACACACTCCTACTTATCATCTGACTGCAGTGTGCATCTTTCATGGTCACTGGGTTTAACAGACTTTGTTTGCTCTGTCGTCTACTTCTGTGTGTTTTAAATATATCTTTTTTTAATGGTATTTTGGTCTGCAGCATGTTACAGTTTTGCTGCATTTTTATTTCCTTTGATGACGCTTGTATTGGTGGTGTTGGTGTGTGTCTGCAAAATTTGACTTCTATTTGAAAAGGGAAAAAAGAAAAAAGATCAGTAGTAGGAGTCAATAGTACCCCTACTGTAGCTAGCATGTTATAATTCAGCTAATTGTTTTTAAAATAATATGAGCAGAGCAGTAGTGGCCCAAACTCCTATATTGTGCTTAAAAATTTCATTATAAAACATTGTGTCATCTGTAATGATTGTCTGCATTTATTATGTGTTACAGATATTTGTCATTATATGTGGGTATTTTTTTTCTGTACAGGCTCGGTATGACTTTACTCAGTGTGTGTGTGTATGTGTGTGTGTGTGTGTGTGTGTGTGTGTGTGTGTGTGTGTGTGTGTGTGTGTGTGTGTGTGTGTGTTCATTCAGAATACTGCAGCTCTGGATCAGTTTGATTTGCTCAAGACTCTGGGAACAGGCTCGTTTGGCCGTGTGATGCTCGTAAGGCACCGAGAGAATAGCCAGCACTACGCTATGAAGATTCTCAACAAGCAGAAGGTACAAAGCTTACAAAGCCAATCAGAACGTCACCTTGAACCTGTTTTAAAGACAGCAATTTTATTTTTTAGATTAAAATAAGAATAGAAAAAAGCACCTGCACATTTACACTCAGCAGGAAATCCATATTGTATTATTATGCAAATTAGAAACACAAACCCTGCCCCCACACCATGCTTTTTTTCTGAATATCAGAACTTGTTGTCTTAAATATTTTGTGATGCACTATCACTTCACCAGCCACCTCTCTCTCTCCCCTCTCTCTCAGGTGGTAAAGTTGAAGCAGATTGAACACACGCTTAATGAGAAACGCATCCTGCAGGCTGTCAGTTTTCCTTTTATAGTACAACTTGAGTACTCCTTTAAGGTGTGTGTTGTCTACTGTAATACAGAGACTGGTGTTGTAAATGGGTGGTGTATCAAAAATGGTGTTATAAATATTGTGTGTGTAGGACAACACTAATCTGTACATGGTGATGGAGTATGTTCAGGGAGGAGAGATGTTTTCACACTTGCGCAGGATTGGCAGGTTCAGGTGAGACGCACACTACGCATGTTTGCCTTTTACGCAGATCAAGTAATTAAACATTTTTATGATGATGACTTTTATCAGCTGTTGTGTAAACAGTCTTACAGTTTTATATTTTCATCCACCTGTCCACTATGAGGATTGAACGGAGTGCAGTCATTTTATTGGCACATGATTCTGTCATGTCTCCCCCTTGTGGTAATGCGCAGGATTGTCAGATGACTTTTTACGTTTATATACTACACTAATTAGCTTTTTATTATTCAGACAGTCAAGGAACAATACGCATAAAAAAGGGATACAAATGTGCAAAATTTATACCTTGATGATAAACTAAATAAGTTACCTCTCTGTCTGTTTGTCTGTCTGTGTTTCTCTTTCCCTTTCTGTTTAAACAGTGAACCTCATGCTCGGTTTTATGCATCTCAGATAGTTCTGACGTTTGAGTACCTTCATGCACTGGATCTCATCTACAGAGATCTGAAACCAGAAAACCTCCTCATCGACCAGCAGGGCTACATACAGGTCTCTCTCTCTCTCTCTCTCTCTCTCTCTCACTCACTCACTCACTCTCTGTCTCTCTCACACTCTCATTCACACACACAGACACACTTTCATTCTTTTATTCTAATCTTATTTAACCGACTGTAAAGCTCTGATTAGTGAATTGTGACAGTTATTTGTGAGTTTTCCTTTTTCTTCTCTTCAAGAAACACACTAGGATCTTTTACCAGAAATGCAAGATACTCTTTAAATGCATTGAGGCTCTCCAGAGAAGGGAAACAGGTCATTTATGACAAATATAAATTATCAAATGATCACAAATTTGGTAAATGTTTTTTTTTTCCAGTTTAAGTGGTTTTGGTCATATGGAACAAATCCAATTTCATTGGCTCTGTTCAAGTATCATTTATTTCAGGGAGTAATTTAAAATATTTTTCACCTCAAAATTCAGTCTGTTTTTTTTTCCTCACAAAAAGTTGTCCTGTGACTGAAATATAAGGATACAGTGTGTGATGAGAGTTTGAACTGAATTCTGCTGCCCTCTAATGCCTGCACAGAGCACTGCAGAATAATGCAACCACATTTCTCTTTGTAATTCTCGAAATAATTATTCTTAAAGGAAGAGGTAGAGTTAGAAAAGATTAAATGTTCTTGATGCTCAGAGTGGGGATTAACAGTGTGGTGTGTGGTTGTATGTACAGGTGACAGACTTTGGCTTTGCAAAGCGTGTTAAAGGTCGCACATGGACGCTGTGCGGCACGCCTGAGTACCTGGCCCCGGAGATCATCCTGAGTAAAGTAAGTATTAGTGCAGTTTATGTTTCTATGAAATTTAATTAAGATGAGATTGAGGTAAGACCAATCCTATGTCACATATCCACATGAGGTAAATGTAAAATGCGCTAAATGCTAAATGTTGTGTATGTGTTATTTTCTCACACTCACTCCCTTGTGTTCTATCTCTCAGGGTTATAATAAAGCAGTGGACTGGTGGGCTCTGGGTGTGCTGGTGTACGAGATGGCAGCAGGGTATCCTCCATTTTTTGCAGATCAGCCAATCCACATCTACGAGAAGATCGTCTCAGGAAAGGTGACAACGAGTCCACAAGAATAAGTGAATCTATGCTTTCTAAATCCTTTAGTTAAATATCTCTTATGTTGCTTGATATAGAAAAAATGTACACCGTTAGAAACACTGTGTGTGAATGTGTGTCTCTGTGTGTGTGCAGGTGCGCTTTCCCTCACACTTCAGTTCAGATTTAAAGGAGCTCCTGCGCAACCTGCTGCAGGTCGACCTCACCAAGCGCTATGGCAACCTGAAAAATGGTGTCAACGACATCAAAGGCCACAAGTGGTTCTCCACCACTGACTGGATTGCCATATACCAGAAGAGGGTGAGGCACACACACATTGACATACACACACACTGACATGCACACACAGACATACTCACTCTATTATGCTAATTTGCTTACTCAACACAGGCACGCAGGCAGCTGTACAAACAGTAGGCTACCGATGCAATCATTAAAACTCAAAGCCACACCTCTTACATTGAGACTGAGACACAGAGGCCACACCTACTTCACTGAGATATAGAGGTCGCACCTTCTTCACTGAGGCCCAGAGGTCACAACTCTTTCACTGAGAATGAGACACAGAGGTCACACCTCCTTCACTGAGACACAGAGGACACGCCTCTTTCACTGAGACTGAGACACAGAGGTCACACCTCCTTCACTGAGACACAGAGGACACGCCTCTTTCACTGAGACTGAAACTCAGGTGCCACACCTCCTTCACTGAGACTGAGACACAAAGGCCTCACCTCCTTTACTGAAACACAGAGGCCACACCTCTTTCACTGAGACTGAGACACAGAGGACACACCTCTTTCACTGAGACTGAGACACAGAGGTCACTCCTCCTTCACTGAGACACAAAGGCCTCACCTCCTTTACTGAAACACAGAGGCCACACCTCTTTCACTGAGACTGAGACACAGAGGTCACTCCTCCTTCACTGAGACACAAAGGCCTCACCTCCTTTACTGAAACACAGAGGCCACACCTCTTTCACTGAGACTGAGACACAGAGGACACACCTCTTTCACTGAGACTGAAACACAGGGGCCACACCTCCTTCACTGAGACACTGCTGTCACACCTTCTTCACTGAGACTCAGGGGCCACACCTTCTTCACTGAGACGAAGGGGCCACACGTTCTTCACTGAGACTCAGAGGTCACACCTCCTTCACTGAGACACGGGCCACACCTTCTTCACTGATACACAGGGGCCACACCTTCTTCATTGAGACACAGGGGTCACAGCTTCTTCACTGAGACATAGAGGCCACACTTTTTTCACTGAGACACAGGGGCTACCTTAATCACTGAGACACAGAGCTCACACCTCCTAGTGTGGACTGACAAAAACAATGCTGAAGGCCACACAGAGTCAACACCTTTCACTGAGACACAGAAGACACACCTCCTTCAACGAGACACAGAGGCCACACTGCCTTAACTGAGACACAGACGCCACACTGCCTTAGCTGAGACACAGAGGCCACACCTTCTTCAGTAAGACACAGTGGCCACACCTCCTTCAATGACAGACAGAGGCCCCACATCCTTCATTTAGACTGAAACACAGAGGCCACACCTCTTTCACTAAGACTGAGACACAGAGGCCACACCTCTTTCACTAAGACTGAGACACAGAGGCCACACCTTCTTCACTGAGACACAGAGGCCACACCTTCTTCACTGAGACACAGGGGCCACACCTTCTTCACTGAGACACAGAGACCACACCTCCTTAACTGAGACACAGAGGCCACACTTCTTTCACTAAGACTGAGACACAGAGGCCACACCTTCTTCACTGAGACACAGGGTCCACACCTTTTCACTGAGACACAGGGGCCACACCTTCACTGAGACACAGAGGTCACACCTTCTTAACTGAGACACAGAGGCCACACCTCTTTCACTGAGACTGAGACACAGAGGTCACACCTACTTAACTGAGACACAGAGGCCACACCTCTTTCACTGAGACTGAGACACAGAGGCCACAATTCTTTCACTGAGACTGAGACACAGAGGTCACACCTACTTAACTGAGACACAGAGGTCACACCTCTTTCACTGAGACTGAGACACAGAGGTCACACCTACTTAACTGAGACACAGAGGCCACACCTCTTTCACTGAGACTGAGACACAGAGGCCACAATTCTTTCACTGAGACTGAGACACAGAGGTCACGCCTACTTAACTGAGACACAGAGGTCACACCTCTTTCACTGAGACTGACAAAGAGGTCACACCTACTTCACTGAGACATATAGGCCACACCTCCTTCACTGAGACACAGAGGCCACACCTACTAGTGTGGACTGACAAAAGGAATGCTGAACTGTGTGTGTGTGTGTGTGTGTGGGTTTTAGGTTGAGGCTCCATTTATCCCTAAGTGCAGGGGTCCAGGGGACACCAGCAACTTTGATGACTATGAGGAAGAGGAGATCCGAGTGTCCCTCACTGAGAAGTGTTCTAAAGAGTTTGCCGACTTCTAGCGCAGCCAGGCGTGATGAGCAAGCGAGAATTAGCATGATGGATGTATTTTTATGTGTGTAGAATCAGTGCAAGCAGCTTAAAGGAGTACAGTGACGAGCCAAAAGGACAGACACCGTTGCCTTTGCCATCCCGTTTAATCGCTCACGTTTATCACATTTATTGTTGCTCTTTTACTTCTGTCTACATGCGGTTCGTCAAAGCGACAGGGACGCATTCGATGAGTCCTCACCTCAGGAGAGCTCGACTCCACCCAGCATCTTCACCACAGACTGTTGCATAATAAGTGACATATTTTAAAGCTTTCTTTTTAGGCCTGTGTGTTGCTGTACTGGTTTAATGCATTGAAAGTATGATGGTGAGAAAAAGCCATGATTCTATAATGTTTATAGTTGAGTATAGAGCTTATTATTATTATTTGTCCCTGTATCTGCCTGCATCTCAGCATTGGACAGTATCTAAAGTGTCATGTATGGAAAATGTGTCATGGGCCAGAGCTCGTCGACAGAGCTTGATGGTATTTAGTTGATTAATGTATATGACAAGTCTGCTGAAGTTCAGGAGCATGTGCACTCCACGCCCTTTAAAACGTGAGGAGGTTACGGATAACAAAACCTGACATTACACTTTCATTTACATTTTTTTTTTCCTGAAGGGATTTTTGTTTTTGTTGGTTAACTGCTGTTTCAGTGCTGCTGGATCATATATCAGGAATGTTAATTGTTAAGTTTCAATGCTTCCGCTCTATAAGCTGACTCTACAGACACATTGCCGTGTGTAAATTCGAAAACTTTTTATTTGTATCAGTTGTGATGTCACAGTCGTCCCACCATTGGCTATTTCTGCAAGATTTCCATCAAAAAGTGACATTTTTGCTGTTTTATGCTGCTTTCACACTTTCACACTGTTACATTTTATTTAATTTGAAAAAAAAAACTGAACACATCACATTTTTGTTTTGTTTTTACATGATGATGGGTCAGTATTGTTTACAGCTGGAACTGATGGTATGTGAATGAATTAACATACAGGAAAGTAACTGATCAGATATAGAAGCACCTTTTGTGCTGATATGAAAAAAGGGAGTTAGAAAATATGCACACAGTAATCATAACAATGTTCCTACTAGTAGTGGCTAACTAGCCTAGCTTGCACTCTAGATTTTTTATTATCACCCATGCAGATGGAACTCTGATTGGTGTGATTCTGGAGATGAGTGGGTTGTTTGAATTTGCTGTAGCTTTGGAGTCAGAAAATCAAGAGAATATTCTTTAAAGTCACCACCAACTAACATCCTGATTGGTCTCACATTGGGTGCTTGATGTGACTCAGTGTTTTTCTGAAATTCTTTGGAAATTCTGTTGTGACCAGAAAAACATTAAAGGCAGCTCTTTTTTTAACATTGCCGAATTCTGCCTGCCTTGCTGATGGATTACATGTAAAATATGCACTGACGGATTGAGAAAAAATAGTGTGAAAGCAGCCTGATTTATTTACTTATTAAGCAATATTTGAATGAATTGTGTAAGACTGCGGGCTGTCAACATTCAAATAACACTGAGTGGCAATCAGATCAGTGTCATCAATCACAGCCCATGTATACAGAACTAGCGCTATAGCTTGGAGGATCAACCTGTTAGTCCTCACCATCCTGGATTGGTAATTGGAGACTCAGTGGAAATTTGATATGAAAATTCAATTGTGCTATGTTTGTGCCTTCAGAAGAAACTTTTGTGCTATTTTACATCTTAAATGTAAGCGGTAGTACCTGTACGTTGTTTTAAATCTGTGCTGTCACTCTTCGATATTTTGGTGCAATTGGAATGTTGTGTTGATGGTTTCCTGAATGGTGGGATTCAATTTTTAAAGTTAACAAATTGAGAAATAAGAGCACAAATGTCTGAATGATTGCGCAATGGTAGTGCTAGTGGAAAAAGCCGTTTTGGTGCGAATTGGCTGAATGACGTTAAGAATTGTAATTTGTAACGGCTAAATTTTTTTGAACACCATACATTGGAACAGTGAATAGTGTTTGCTTTATAAAGGAGTTTTTACATTGAAACTATTAAGGGTCTGTTTTAACCTGGTATCCTGCTCATTTTAAGCAGAGTTTAGAAACGACTTAAGACTTCTGTGGCTCAAGTGCACCACAAACAGATTGCTGTTTTTATTTGTTTTCTCTTTATATATTGGACTGCTCTAATCTCACCATTTAGTGAGGAGACAAAAAGCATGACTGATGTGAAGATCCATCCAGTTATCCTCAGGTTATCCACAAAATCACAACAGCATTCCAGTCAGGTCTGTCTGCAGATCCCAGACTACAGAAGGTGTATGTTTGAGCATATTTGTGTAAATTCAGTGATTTTAGTAGAGCAACACTGAGTGTGCCATAGATTTGAAGGTGGGCGTGTCTTTGAGTCAATATATAGAAAAGCCTTCAAAAAGAATTTTTTTCTCGGTCCACTGGATAACAGGAACTAACCTGTCAGTATATACTGACAGGATTTCTACACCGTATTTATAAATGTTTCTTATTTATCTGAGAGAACCGATGATTTGTACTATTTTTTTTTAATTCTGTATGAAACTCAAGCATTTGAATAGTGTTCATGCATGGGTTCATATGGCTTTAATGACATGCCCACTGGTTTGCAGACAGATCTTCCTCCACGAGCAGGAATGTGTGGGAGGGGAAATGAGCAGTAGACTGAAAGAGAGTGAGGTGGTGAGGATGCACTTAGTATTTTCCATGTGTTATTTACATTCAGGTGCCCAAGTAAAGCAATTTGACTTGCATTTGAATGATTGTGAGAGGACAAGTCCAATAACATGCCAAAATGAGCAACTTTCTACCGTTTCATTTAGAACCTTGGCTCTCCTGAGTCTAAGCTCGTTGACCGTGCATCTTTCTTCCCTTTTATAAACTCCATAAATCATTTACTTAGCTGGTAAAGTATGTTCTTCCTCGGCAGACGGGTAAAGTGAAACTGGCTTCTTCTCTGAATTTTGTAATGCACAAGTAGGTTAACTCTTCAAATTCCACAGCATCATTTACTGACTGAAGACATGGCAGAAAAAAATATTTTGCACCACAAGAATCATTCCAATAAAGTTTTACTTGTGTAAATACCACAATTGTAAATGTTGCCTTTTAGTTTCTTTTCATAGAAGGAACTATAAGTTGAAGTCAGATACATTGTGACTATTTATTTATTTATTTATTTATTTATTTATTTATTTATTTAGTCTAAGGCATTCCTGACTTTAATTTAAAAAAATATCTCCCCACATATGACACATTTATGGAATCATCAATGATTTGAGTATCTACATTCATTAATTTTCTACCACTTATCCGAACTACCTCGGGTCACACGGAGCCTGTGCCTATCTCAGGCGTCATCGGATATCAAGGCAGGATGCACACTGGAATGGAGTGCCAACCCATTGCAGGGCACACACACTTTCATTCACTCACGCAATCACACACTACAGACAATTTTTCTAGAGTTGCCAATCAAACTACCATGCATGTCTTTAGACCGGGGGAGGAAACCAGAGTACCCGGCGGAATCCCCCGAGGCACGTGGAGAACATGAAAACTACACACACACAAAGCAGCAGTGGGAATCGAACCCCCAACCCTGAAGGTGTGAGGCAAACCTGCTAACCACTAAGCCACCATGCCCCCGGCTGAGTATCTACATGTGAAAAAAAATATTTTTTATCATGTTTAAAAATCCAAATCTTTAACTAAGTTGTTCACATTTATGACACATTTTCATTGGTCTGGACCTTTACATTCGTTCTCATTTACAGTTTTCTGGTAGCAATCATATTCATGGCCTCAATAAATTACCTGTCCATCAAATTTATGTGCATCTTCCCCAACCTGTTGTCTGCAGCACACAGTCATACTGAAAGTCTGTGTCTGTAAGCTTACGATTTCTCTTCACTGGAACTGAGACTCAGACACTTCCATCATGACAATGTCCTTGTGCACAAAGCAGCTCCATGAAGACCCCACTGAACACCTTTGGAAAGAACTGGAACTGGAGTCTCTTCAACATCTCAACATCAGAGTCTGATCTCAATGATGCTCTGTAGCTGAGTGATCCTAACCACCACATTTGTGTGTGATGGTCAGGGGTGCACATACTTTTGGTCATATAGTGAATAAAATAAACATTGTAGCATTCTTCATGAAGATTTGTGTTAGGAAATGGGTGATGTGATTGAACTAATGTGTACTGCAATCGAGGTACAGGGAAATAATTTGATGTCTATTGAGGTTTTTCCAATAAACACAGTAACATTTAACTAAAACTTCTGGTTTTACGAGCCTTAAATTTAATTTAAAACTTGCATGTAATGAAGCTAGTTTACTTTGCAATAGTGAGGTGTTAGCATTGAAAATACTCCATTGTTCTATTTTCAACACACAGTATAAACATTTAATCCATCGTGTATTTCTAATTAGATGGTCAAATTCAGAATTGACAGATCGACAAGGTTACAGTTACGGGTAAATATTTATTTAGGGTGTTTACTTTTGCAACTTTTTTTACAGATATTTTTGTAAACGTGAGGAGTTATTAACATGTACTATTTATCCTGAGTGTTCAGGCAAGATACTTGATTTTGATTTAATAATCTGATAAATGCACAAATCTGGAGTCTCCTCAACATCCCAACATCAGAGTCTGATCTCACTAACGCTCTTGTAGCTGAATGACCACTAATCCACAAAGACACAATCCAACATCTAGTGGAGGGAATTACAAGAGAGTGAATAAATTAAAGTAGAATAAATCTGGAGTGAAATTTTCAACAACAAAAAAACATACTTTGGACCATTAATAAACATTTAAGTATACTTCCAACATTCGTTTCTCAGCAATAACAACAATGCTTTAGTATGATCAAATTCAGTATTCAAAATCAGTATTCAGTAAAAATCAGTATGTAAAGTAAGACTTATTTAACCATCTCAGTTTTGTAACGTTTTGCCAATTCGTCTTGTGACAACTAAGATATATATATATCATCCGCTCTTATCGCATGTAAATGAGGAATTCTGTCAGAACAGGTTGTAGTAAGGTGTTGTGACATAACTGACATTTCTGGACTATAAATTGTCCTGTCACCCAATTTCCCTATGTAATATTGGGGAACGTCCAATGGCGTTATGTTGAGTTAAAGTTATTACTTAAGTTGTAGCAGCTATAAAAAAAAGTCTCTTTTCCCCCCCTCTCTCTTGATGTTAAGACACACACACACACACACACACACACACACACACACACACACACACACACACACACACACACACACACACACACACACACACACACACACACACGAATATTCACATATTCTGCTTTTTGCACTGTTTTGTTGCTTTTATTTACTACCATCCTGCTACATTTTTGTATTGTCTTGCTCCTCCGTCACACTTCTCTTTTCACCTCATTGCTAACTGCAGGTTGTCTTTGTACTTTTACTCTCTTCCCAATGACAGTAAACATAATGTAATATAATGTAGTCTAATTTTAAAACCATCGAAGATTATTTTTAGCTTATAATCTTTGTATGTTTAATCTCTCTTTTGTCAAAATAATACGTATGTCAACTACTTATAATGATGAAATGTATAAGTCCGCGCCTGCAGGAATAAAGTCACGGCACATAAAGCAAGAGCGTGTCTCTGACAGATAACTCCGCCATTCCACCTTAAACAGTCGTCATAATGTAGAACGCGTATTGTCTCCAGCCCACCTTAAGCGCCAACGCAGGCGTACAGTGGGGCTTCCGCTTCGTCCGCGGCCGGGCTCGAGCGGAGCGCTTCTTTTTCTCTCTGCTTTTTTTTTCCCCTTTTCACCGTCGCTTCATCTGGAGGCAAGCAGAGTAACGCAACGAGGCCACGAATCCTATTGGAACCCCCCCTACTGCAGTTGCGTGCACTGAGAAGAAAAAACAAACAAACAATACAAAACAAAATAAAACAAACCAATATTTACAACGATGTCCGAACCGCGGTACCGAGAGTGGATCCTGGAGACAATCGACTCGCTGCGCTCGAGGAAAGCGCGACCGGACCTCGAGAGGATCTGCCGGATGGTGCGCAGGAGACACGGCTCAGACCCAGACCGCACGCGGGCCGAGCTCGAGAAGCTCATCCAGGAGCAAACTGTGCTGAAAGTTAACTACAAGGGCTCTGTGTCGTACCGGAACGCCGCCAAAGTGCAACGGAAATGCCGACGGAAGGTCGAGCAGGCTGGCGAGCGCACCAAACACCCCGCTTTCGACAACAGCAGCAGTAGTAGCAACGCCAAGAACGACAACATCAGCGCGCGCAGTCCCGCGGACCTGGAAGCGCTCGAGCTGACGCCGTGCAGAGATCCTTCACCCAGCAGCTGCTCGCGCTCCGCTAAAGAGAAACGGGAAGAAGAAGACGATGGAGAAGAAGAAACCGCGGTTTTGTCTCCTGCGACAGGCGAAATCAGCAGTTTCACGAGTTGCAACGGTAGAAACAGCTCGTGTGACACTTCCAGTCCCGCCGCTGGACGGGTCGATGGAGGAGAAGAGACGCGCTCTGTTCTCGGCCACGGGAGCAGCGACCTGCCCGAGTCCGAGCGGCGAACTTGCACGAGCGCTCGAAACAATAAGCAACACGCTCCCCAACTCAGGGCTGCAAAGAGCAGCGACAAAGCAGTGGATCTAGGCGACCGGCTCGTGGCGGCCGTGTGGAGTCTGAGCGAGCGGAACAGTCGGGGTCACGCACCGCTCGGGCTCAAAGAGATCCTGGGCTACCTCGGCACGCAGGCCGCGCACGCGGACGGTGAGAAGCTGACCCGCCACCGCGTCAAAGTGGTGCTGGAGCGCGAGATAGAGAAAGGTCGCTTGCGCAGGACGCGCCTCGGTCACATCACCGTGCCCGGGAGGAGATGGGGGGGGAGCACGGGGGCGGCCAAGGCGTCCGAGCGACTCCCGGTGAACACGAACAGCGCACCGCAGGACGGGCGCATCTCAAAGCAGGTAACTCTAAAAATATTGACACCAGCGACGGGTAGAGCGTGTTTCGCTCATAAATAAATCAATAAATCATAACGGTACGTGAAGAAGAAAGAAAATTGGGAGAAAGCACGCGACAGACACATCCGCAACGACTCATTTCCGCTTTTCTTTTTTTTTTTTTAATTTTCATCACAAGTGACCGAGTGCACGCGAATTGTTTTGAGAAACATACACTCACAGATTGAAAAAAGACCTCGGCGCAACCTTTTGTTTATGTATTTGCGTCATGTATGTGTTTTGCGAACGTGACGGCTGTTCTCGTGTGTGTGCTTGCGTGTGTGTGCTTGCGTGTGTGTGCAAGCAAGCGCGGGGTAGAGAAGGTGGGGGGAGGACAAAAAAACCCCGACACCTCTCTATCGTCTCTGTTCTGCTTTAGGCGCGCGCACAAACTGTCTGCGTGTCCCTGCTGTTTCACTTAAACACACACAAAAACAAGGTGCGGCGTCCTCGAGCTCTTGCTCGCTCCTTGTTCGATGCAGCCGCACATTTCAGCGCGCGCCTCTTGAGCTTCAGTAAAACAGCGCGCTGCAGTTTAGCGTCGAAATTTTATCCGTTGTGCGTGATTTTTTTCTCTCTCCAACCCCCACAACGGCGCAGTTCACCAGGTTTTGTTCACATGAAAGTTGTGCTGGATGTTTTTCACTAGGCGGTGTCTGTTAAGTTCCACGCGCTCGGAAAACATGAGGGAGGGGTCGAAGGAGGGGGGCGCGAGCCTCGCGACTATTTTTTTCCCCTTGTAATAAGTGAGAGAAATGGACAGAGCGCGAGCTTGCGCGGTCGAACTTGACCTGGGTCTCGCGATGGCGGAAATTTCACCGAGCTTTTTTTCTTTCTCAGTTCCGTTTCGCGCGACTCTCCGTCTAGCAATGAAAAGCACACGAGTTTCATTGCGCTTTTTTTTCTCCTCGCGGCGGCAGCAACATTTTACTCTTCTGATTACAAAAAAAAATAATAATAGTAACAATGGCGACGTCCCAAACATTTGCACTAAATATTATTTCTATAACATTACGCCACCTTCGGTAAAGATGATGATATGTGTTTTTTTCTTGCTCTTTTGCGATTTAAGACGCGGCCCACAGTCCCGCAATCTCTGGAACGGACGTTCTCGTGCGTTACCGCGCTATTGTTAGAGAAGGGATGGTTTTGGTGGTGGTGTGGAGACACGACTCCGCTTCTCTTCATGTTCCTGTTAACGCTCTGGCGCAAAAGAGCGCATTATACATTGTCCCTTTTTGCGCGCTTCTCTGACATTAGCATATGTGCACCGGCTTCAATGATTGGTGCGCACATCCGGTACTGTGTTTTTAGCTCCGCAAGGTTAACGACCACCTGAACCGTGTCAACAAAGCAAAACCCAAGCTATTAAAGCTAGCAAAATGTCATGCTAGAAAGGAAGAAGAAAACAAGCCCTTTAAATTACATACATTATATATAAATTTGCTATTATTCGTCACACGCCCCAGACGGATTAAACCACGATTAATCTTTGGTGTTGCGTTCACAATAAACTATGCCTTTAGTTTGAGAAAAATGTTTTGTCTTTTAAGCTCAACAGAATCAGAATCAGGTTTATTGGCCAAGTGTGTTGACACACACAAGGAATTTGGTTCCAGCTGTTTGTGACTCTTAAAAGTACAGACATAAATAACACTATACTATACAAAAGATTTATACGAAATGAAGAGAAACAAGAGTAAAATGGGTGAAAGTGGGAGACATGACTGAAACTTCACTAACTCTATTATTGAATTATGTTGAACTGATGTATGTAGCAATATTTTTGGGGAACATCTGAGTGTTTATTAGAATTATCTTAATTTGGCAATGTTTATGAAGTAATATTTAAAACCTAAATGCACAGCAAATTATTATACAATTGAGCTGGACAATAATAATGTCCAATATCATGAAGTAAGACCTAGGTTGAGTTTTTCATGTTTACAATTAATAAAGAGATGGATATTACTTACCTGAAATCAGCAAATAACAAGGGAGATATAATGATAATTTTAATTTTAGGAAAGCAGGAGGCAGATATTGGCTTTACCTCATTAGGATCTATCAAACCGTTGGGTTATTACCAAAAAAAACCTCAAAACAACACAATAATCAAGCAAATATCCCAACTTGACTAATCAGTCTGTGTTAACCAGAGCTAGGGTTAAAAGAACAAAGCAGTGATGTTTGCTGTGATCTGTTTTTTCTAATAAATTGATAATCGTGGCTATAAAGTGTGTGTACTGAACAATTTATGGTAAAGAGAATTAGTTTCAAGGCCTGATTAATCTGTTAGGTAAATGAGTGTGCATTGTGTATATAGAAAGATATAAAGGAGGAGGAGTCAATGGAGGTGGAATGTGAGGAGGATGGAAAGATGAACGAAGAAGCTGAGCCTCTGACCCAGCTCCAGCCCCAATACACCAAAGCAGAAGAAGAAACAGACGTCAAAATACACTCACATGCTCCACTTTCAACCAGTGTAGAGGTGAAGGCATGTGGAAGTAGTGTTACTCACACACCAGTGATCACGGAGGAGAAACTCCGGCCTTCCCTGCTGTCATCACCCTCGAAACTGGTATCAACTCATCAGGAAGCCGAAAATGAACAATGTGGAACTGAAGGTTTGTGTGTGTGTGTGTGTGTGTGTGTGTGTGTGTGTGTGTGTGTGTGTGTGTGTGTGTGTGTGTGTGAGTGAGTGAGTGTGCCCATGTGAGTGAATGTAAGTGTATGTAAGAGAATTATTTTGTGACTTGTCTATTTTTTTCCTCTGTAGTTGAAATGGTGGTAAAAGGAGAGTCAATTCAATCAGAAACACAAGATCAAAGAGAACCAATAAGTGACCAAGTGCACACATTCACACAGGTAACACACACACACACACACACACACACACACACACACACACACACACACTAATCACTTCTCAATTTACTCTCTCTTATTTTTCAGGATGAAGCGGTTATTGTCTCAGATGGGGTCATACCACCACCCTCTATTCCCATTAAAAATTGTACGTATTAATTTGTAATTTTGTGCATATGTGTGAAGACACATCTGTTTGTAAATCCCAAGCACCCAAACGGTCTCATCATCTAGCAAGTAATTGCTTATAATTTAGTGTGTGTGTGGATGTGTGTGTGTGATTTCAGTTTGTAAGGCAGAAGTGGCTGTGTCCTCCTGTCTGCTGACTCCATCTGCCTCTCCAGGAGCAGCTGAGGAACGAGGGATGAACGGAGGAGTGTGAGTATACTGCATAGCAGTAATGAATAAAGAAAGACACTCTTTTTGGTTTCATTTTTAAATATGTTTCACTGCTACATATAATACAGGTAGCTCTGGGGTTTAAAATAGTCTACATCTCATACACACAGAATTTCAAGTGTCTCATGGCTTCATAAATTTTGCATACAATTAACACTACTGAAAATATGCATAATAACTGGATGTGCTGGATCAAGTGCTATTTTGTTAAGCTGCTGATTAATGAGTGCTAAGACAATTTTTGTTAAATCAGATGAAAGTGATTAATGTGATAATTACATGCTAGTCATGAAGCAGTATACAAGACTCATATTTTTAAATGTTTAACTTGGGATACAGAGCTTGATTGGGGTGAAGAGTTTTAGATAGTATTTAGTGACTTACTATTTATTGCTAACAGTCCCACTGATTAATGCCTCCTGGTTTCTGGTGTGTGTTAGTTTTGTAAAGTCAGAGTCGAGTATTACAAATCTGGTCGACTGGACAGTGGCAGACGTCGCCAGTTATTTCACAGAAGCAGGATTTCCAGAGCAGGCTCTCGCCTTCAGGATGCAGGTATGCACTTTACAGTTCTTTACCCATAAGCACCTGACACCATTATCCATTAAAACTATGTAAACAATACGGACAAGGAAATAAACATTTCAACATACTTAGTTCCAGACAGGCATCACATTAAATGTTTTGTTTTATATATGTGTGTGTGTATATATGTATATATGTGTGTGTATGTATGTATGTGTGTGTGTGTGTGTGTGTGTGTGTGTGTGTGTGTGTGTGTGTGTGTGTGTGTGTGTGTGTGTGTGTGTGTGTGTGAAAGAGAGAGAGAGAGCATGTAATATAATAATAATACTCACTTGTCTGCTGTTTTATGCCATTTCTGTTCTATGGTGTTACTGAGAGGAAGTGGTAGTTTCTGCTGAGTACTGGTCTACAAGTATTTGTTTATAATGAGGTTGAGATGAGAGGGAGTCCCAGGAGAAACCACTGAGTTTGGCCAATGAGCTAGACCTGAGGCCTCCCTAGGTCTGGCTCTCCGAAAATCTGATCAACTGATTAAAAAGGTTTTTGAATTGACACTTTAGCACACTGGCAGTGACCCAAGTGTCTGAAAAAGAGCTCCAAAGTCCGTTAAAGTGTCATGGCCTCTTGGGCACCAAAGATTGAAAGCTACTCACGAGCTTTATAACATTTATAATGTGGCATACGATGGTTGTTGCAATCCAGAACTGTCAGGAATGTCTCAAGTGCAGATGATTTCTGTTTTGGTAATGACTGCAATCTCTCCATAAAGGAATGTGATCACATGACCAGACCACTCTTTTTATCCAACTCCATGATGAACTGTTAAATTAAAAAATAAATTGTAGATAAAAATTTTGTGTTTTGTAGGTGGGTACAAGTTAAATAAAACAGGTCCTATTGTATGTGTTCGGTTTTAATTGGCTCTCACTGTTTTTGTGGAACAGGAGATCGACGGGAAATCACTCCTTCTGATGCAGCGCAACGATGTCCTGACTGGCCTGTCAATCAGACTAGGCCCTGCCCTCAAGATCTATGAGCGCCATGTGAAGGTTTTGCAGAGAACCCACTTCCAGGACGATGAAGCATTCTGCTGAGACCCACACTCTCTGTTCTATGTACAAATGGTCAGATTTCTCTCTGGCACACAACGGAGCTTTCTACTAAGACAAAACCAACTTACATACACACTCTAATACTTCTGCATTTCATTTTGGACTTTCCCTTCCATTTTAACCATGGAACATTCCAGATATTTGTTCTAAAGATACTAACGCACACTCACACATGATATTATATCTTTTCATTCCTATGAGGATGAAGAACATCTAGTGAGGTGTGAAAAAGCCCCTGAGATCACCCCACACTTTGGAGTAACAAAAACAAAGAAGTTATTTATTTCATGATGGACTGATCATGTGTTTACAGCTGAGATGGATTTGATGCCTCTGCCCATGAACTTTTACCTATGGTCAAATTCAGTGGCCGATGCCATAGGCATCTGTGATGTTCAATAGGGGGCAGCAAATGGCTTGAATGCACCCTAAAACACAGAAGTGTCTGTGGCGTGGATGATGCCACTTTTAAGGACTTCATGGTCTGAAATCAGATTTTGTGTGCAGGATTTCACACCAGCGCTGGACGTGCTTATTCAACGGAATAACATTTTCTTTTTTCTGAGCAAGAGCTCACTGAGATCTTTTAGAACATATTGCTGAGTCACAGTTTCTGACCTACATAGCTGCGGCATTGCATCCTGGTCTTCCCTATGCATTTGGCAAAATGCTGTGTGCAGAGATTCTAGAACAGATTCTAGAACCCTCAGTCATTAACAGCTTCTGGAATCTGCATTAGAACATGATAGTTATTATTGGTATCTATCATATTCTAGACCAGGTTCTAGAATCCTCCCAAAGATCATTAGAGAGTCCTGGATTCTGTATCAGAAAACAATTTATAGAATCTGTCAGATTCTAGAACAGGTTGTATAACCTCCCAAAGCTCCACAAAACATCTTAGATTTTTGGATTCTTCTTAAGAAAAACTTGATGACAGCTAGATTTCTTTCCTTTTTTTTTTTTTTTTGCTGAGCTCATATGCAGTGTATGCTATATGGCCAAAACTATGTGCACCCCGACCATCACACCCTTAGGTGCTGGTTGAACATCTCATTCCAGATTTATTAGCCTTCACTGTTATAATAAACTCCACTCAACTGGGAAGGCTTTTTCACTGGTTGTTGTAATGTGTTTGTGGGGGTTTGTGTTCATTCAGGTACAAGGGCATTAGTGAAATTGGCCCTTATGTCATGCTAGAGGGCCTGGGGTACAGTCAATGTCCTAGTTCATCCCAAAGGTGTTCAGTGGGGTTGAGTTAGTCAGTGCTCTGTGCAGGACACCAGCTTTAACACATCATTTGTACATTTGCTTGCTTCACAGTTCCAGTGAAGATAAAGTGCGATGCTACAGCACACAGAGACATTATATACAGTTGTGTGCTTCCATCTTTGTGGCAACTGTTTAGAGAAGAGCCACATGGGTGTGATGGTCAGAGAAAGAACATACTTTTAACCATATAATGTAGCTTGCAAAATGGAACTCCCTTTAAAATGTTAAGCAGTGCTATAATTCTTAGTGTGCTATAAATTTTCATTGAGATCTGAGGTCCATCAGTAAAAATCACATGGACCTAGAAGTAACTGCAGACTGTTTTGCTTTGTACATATGTAAATGTGACATGAATTTCACCTGTTCATATAATGAATTAATGACGGGCTTCTCACCAGCAATTTCATCCCTCATAAAAGCTCTCACCACAGATGTTGTTCAGAAAGTGTTTTGTATTTGGGAGTGCTAATCTACCGTGTGTTTTTGGTAAGCAAGATGCTGGACAGCCAACAGCTAAATTTGTTGGTTGGAGCGAACAGTGTTGGACCAGAGGTGGAAACAGTGATAATCTGTTGGATTTGTGACCGCTTTTGGAAAGTGGGATATATTTTATTTGACATTCAATTTAAGGATCTTTGCTGATAAAATGACTGGTGTTACATTTTATTGATGGGGCATTTCATAAACAGCTTGCTTCTGTGCTTTAATATGACTTAATGTACTGTGATATGACTGAATATGTGAATACTAGTAATAACAATAATAATATTGCTAATATAATATTGTAGATAAAAGTTTACCATCAAGCGATGTTAGCTGTTGTACTTTTGATGTAGATATCCAATCATAATGTTACAGTGTTGCTAGTTGTAAATGAGTGTATTGCAAGGTGCTTATGAAGTGCTCTGTAAATAAAATGATGAAGAAGTAATGCAATAACATTCTTAATAATTCAAACAAATTCTCACAATAAGAATTACATTTAAACAAATGGCAAACATGATAATATAATACTGAAGGCTTTCTCATGCCTTATGTGGGAATATCTATGTACATATTCTGAGGTTTGACATAAAATACGGACTTTATTTACACAATTATTACAAAATATAAACTGTTAGGTTCATGGCTTAGTAAAAATCATAGATAATGATTTTAATTGCATATCAGCTAGCTTGCTGCTTGTTGGAGAGATCATGAGAGATCAAGTAACAATGATTACATAGCTGGCTAATATGAGTGCAGTGCTACATTTAGGTAGCTTGAATATTTAAATATTGATCCTAAATTAGTGAATTGTGTGATTAAGTCCAGTATTTCATGCTTAAAAATTATGCTAACTGAAAAAAGGCTTTTTCAGATCAAATTACCATGTTGTCATATTGTCTGGCTTAAACCTGGATACAGTCTGACATTACGGTTCGGGAGGGTGGGGGTCTGGGGGGAATCTGATTTTTTTTTTTTTTTTTTTAAAGAGGCCCTGATGCTGTGTGTGACTTGAAACAGTAACTGTTATTTATTACTTCATGTTTTTATAAAACTTCCTTTTATGTGTTGTTGTCATGTTGAGTATATCATGATGCTTAAAGTGCTTAACATGCCTCCTGTGTGAATGTGATATGTAAGGCCCACTATTTCATTTGTTACAAGATTTTTTACAGTGTGTTTTTATAGACTGAAAGCAGTAGGAATTATAGGATCTATTGAGGGAAGTCCAAATTAAGAGACCAAAGTGAACACTGTGTGTTACAAGTGTACATGCGATACTGTCTGAATGAACTGAGATTATATGGCATATTAAACCAATTAAGTGGTGTGTGTGAGGTGGATATAGAAGTTAAGTGTCTTACACATGAGAAATTGGACTTTAATAAGCATCACCTAAAAATGGATAAATGATCATTTACTGACAGTAAACAGTTCCTGATGTTTTAAAACCTGATTGTGTTAATATGGCAACTTACAGATCAATTTGGCCATTCTAAAATACAGCTGCCCAGAAATACCATGCATTACCTTGATCTAGTGAAAACAAGATGATGTAGATGTGTAATGTTTAGATGTGCAAGGATGTAAAGTTAAAAATATAGTCCGCTTTAACTAGTATTAACTAGTATTGCTTTTAGGTAGCTTAGATCACAGCTAGGTGACTGCTGAAAACAAAATGCAGGTTGTTTAACAGCGGCATAATTGTTGTTACATTTTAGCACAGGACTGTAAAATTAATGACAAGTGTACAGGCCTAATTGTTCAACTTATCTCAATTCTCAGTAATGACTTAAAAACATTAGGTGATGGTCTTGAGATAATGGGAATTTTTTTTGTTATTATTATTATTATTATTATTTTATAACATAATGGAGAATATAAACAACAATAATATCATTAATAATAATAATTTAAAAAACTAATGGTTCCACTGAACTTTGGTGAGATTTTTCTGATGTCCATCTTTTTTGTTTGTATGTATTTTCACATACATCATAACAAAAAAATTTTGTTTGAATGCAACTCTTGACTGTTATTCTGTTTTTATTTTTGCACTATAAATGCTCTTTAGTGCTGTGTGTTTGTGCTAGGCTGTGTACGATATTTTCATGAACTTGTCCCAGGAACAAGACAGTGATGAATGTGCACATTAGTTTGACCACATTTCTGAAATAGGTCCCACATTTCTATGCATCAAGGCTTCGTGTGACTGAGGCCTTATCTGTTGTCATGCTGCTCTGTACTGTGTTTGGGTTTGTTGTGTCTGTAGATTTATACCTCATCTGTGCAATGGCTCATGGCTTATTAATCGTCTGCTGTTACTTTTGTTAAGAAGGAACATTTTAATTAAAAAGCAAAGATACTCCTGTGAGTTGGATTTTTTATATTTATGTATATAACCGCTACTGAGGTTTGGGATGTTCCAAACATTATCAGGTGCTGATTAGCTCCTTTAGCGAGCTAGCAATAATCACCCATGGTAAGCAATAGCTTTAGCTAATAGTGCCCCTTGTGGTCACTTTATTTGGTTAGCAGGGCATTCTAACTTTATCTTTGCAAATTAACAATATCATATTACCCATTATTATTATTATTATTATTATTATTATTATTATTATTATTATTATCAATATTATTAGCATTGATAATAATAATAATAATAATGCTAATAATATTGATGATAATAATAATAATAATTATTATTATTATAATGATAATAATATTGATAATAATAATAATAAGAAGAAGAAGAAGAATAATAATAATAACCACTTCCTGTAGTAACCTTCTAAGGTAAATTTTGCATAATATAGTAATAACATCCTGTGGTAAATTTTAGTTAAAGTGATAACATCCTGTGGTAAATTTAGCTATAGTGATAACATCCTGTGGTAATTGTAGCAATAGTGATAACATGCTGTGGTAAATTTAGCTACAGTGATAACATAATGTGGCAATTTTAGCTGTAGTGATAAGATCCTGTGGTAAATTTAGCTATAGTGATAACTTCCTGTAGTATATTTAGCTATAGTCATAACGTCTTGAGGTAAGTCTATCTATAGTTATAACATAATGTGGTCATTTTAGTTACAGTGATATCCTGTGGTGATTTTAGCTATAGTGATAGCATCCTGTGGTACATTTAGCTATTGTGATAACATCCTGTGGTGAATTTAGCTATAGTAATAACTTCCAGTAGTATATTTAGCTATCGTGATAACAACCTGTGGAAAATTTAGCTATAGTGATAACATCTTGAGGTAATTCTAGCTATACTGATAACATAATGTGGTAGATCTAGCTATAGGGATAACATCCTGTGGCAAATTTAGCTATAGTGATAACATGCTGTGGTAAATTTAGCCATAGTGATAACATCCTGTGGAAAATTTAGCTATAGTCATAACGTCTTGAGGTAATTCTAGCTATAGTGATAACATGCTGTGGTAATGTTAGCTATAGTGATACCATCATGTGGCAATTTAAACTATAGTGATAACATCCTGTGGTAAATTTAGCTATAGTCATACCATCCTGTGGTAATTTTAGCAATAGTGATAACATTCTCTGGTAAATTTAGCTATAGTGATAACATCCTGTGGTAAATTTAGCTATAGTGATAACATAATGTGGTAATATTAGCTGTAGGTATAACATCCTGTGGTAATTTTAGTTATAGTGAAAACATCCTGTGATAAATTTAGCTGTAGTTCAAACATAATGTGGCAAGTTTTGCTATAGTGATAACTTCCTGTAGTATATTTAGCTATATTCATAACGTCTTGAGGTAATTCTATCTATAGTGATAACATCATGTGGTCATTTTAATCACAGTGAAAGTTTTGCTGTAGTGATAAAAAATTGATGTAATTTTAGCTATAGTGATAACATACTGTGTTAATTTTAGTTATATTGATAACTTCCTGTGGTAATTTGTACTATAGTGATAACATCCTGTGGTATTTCTAGCTATAGGTATAACATCCTGTGGTAATTTCAGTTATAGTGATAACATCCTGTGGTAAATTTAGCTATAGTGATGACATCCTGTGGTAAATTTAGCTATAGTGATAACTTATTGTAGTATATTTAGCTATAGTGATAACATCCTGTGGTAAATTTAGCTATAGTGATAACATCATGTGGTAATTCTAGATATAGGTATAACATCCTGTGGTAATGTTGGCTATAGTGATAACATCCTGTGGTAAATGTAGCTATAGTGATAACATGCTGTGGTAATTCTAACTATAGGCATAACATCCTGTTGTAATTTTAGCTATATTGATAACATGCTGTGTTCATTTAGGTTATAATGATAACTTCCTGTGGTAATTTTAGCTTTAGGTATAACATCCTGTGGTAAATTTAGCTATAGTGATAACATCATGTGGCAATTTAAACTATAGTGATAACATCCTGTGGTAAATTTAGCTATATTGATAACTTCCTGTAGTATATTTAGCTATAGTCATAACGTCTTGATGTAATCTTTGCTATATTAACAACCTCCTGGGGTATATCTAGCTAAAGTAATAACATCCTGTATTAATTCTAGCTATAGGTATAACATCCTGTGGTAATTTTAGTTATAGTGATAATGTCCTGTGGTAAATTTAACTATAGTGATAACTTCCTGTAGTATATTTAACTATAGTCATAATGTCTTGAGGTAATTCTAGCTATAGTGATAACCTCCTGTGGTAAATGTAGATATGGTGATAACTTCCTGTAGTATATTTAGCTATAGCCTTTACATCTTGAGGTAATTCTAGCTATAGTGATAACATCCTGTGGTAATTTTAGTTATAGTGATAATATCCTGTGGTGAATTTAGCTATAGTGATAACTTCCTGTGGTAAATTTAGCTATAGTGATAACTTCCTATAGTATATTTAGCTATAGTCATAACATGCTGTGGTAATTCTAGCTATACATAAGCATAACATCCTGTTGTAAATTTAGTTATATTGAAAAAATGCTGTGTTAATTTAGGTTATAATGATAACTTCCTTTGGGAAATTTAGCTATAGTGATAACATTCTGTGGTAAATTCAGCTATAGTGAGAACACTCTCACTCACTCATTTTCTACCACTTATCCGAACTACCTACTATCTCAGGCGTCATCGGGCATCAAGGCAGGATACACCCTGGACGGAGTGCCAACCCATCGCAGGGCACACACACACTCTCATTCACTCACGCAATCACACACTACAGACAATTTTCCAGAGATGCCAATCAACCTACCATGCATGTCTTTGGACCGGGGAGGAAACCGGAGTACCCGGAGGAAACCCCCGAGGCACAGGGAGGACATGCAAACTCCACACACACACAGGGCAGAGGCGGGAATCGAACCCTCAACCCTGGAGGTGTGAGGTGAACGTGCTAACCACTAAGCCACTAAGCCACCATGCCCCCACATAGTGATAACATCTCTAGAGATAACATGCTTTGTTAATTCTATCTATAGGTATAACATCCTGTGGTAATTTTAGTTATAGTGATAACATTATGTGGTAGGTTTAGCTATAGTCACAACTTCCTGTAGTATATTTAGCTATAGTCATAACATCCTGTGGAAATTTTAGCTATAGTGATAACATTCTATGGTAAATTTAGCTATAGTGATAACATCTTGAGGTAATTCTAGCTATAGAGATAAAATGCTGTGTTAATTTTAGTTATAGCGATAACCTCCTGTGGTAAATGTAGATATAGTGATAACATGCTGTGGTAATTATTTCTATATGTATAACATCCTGTGGTAATTTTAGTCATAGTGATAACATTCTGTGGTAAGTTTAGCTATGATGATAACTTCCTGTATTATATTTAGCTATAGTCTTTACTCACTCACTCACTCTCACTCATTTTCTACAGCTTACCCGACTATAGTCTTTACATCTTGAGGTAATTCTAGCTATAGTTATAACATCCTGGGGTAATTTTAGCTATAGTGATAACATCCTGTGGCAAATGTAGATATAGTTATAACATGCTGTGGTAATTCTATCTATAGGTATAACATCCTGAGGTAATTTTAGTTATACTGATAACATTCGGTGGTAGGTTTAGCTATAATGACAACTTCCTGTGGTATATTTAGCTATAGTCATAACGTCTTGATGTAATCTTTGCTATATTAACAACCTCCTGGGGTATATCTAACTAAAGTAATAACATCCTGTATTAATTCTAGCTATAGGTATAACATCCTGTGGTAATTTTAGTTATAGTGATAATGTCCTGTGGTAAATTTAGCTATAGTGATAACTTCCTGTAGTATATTTAACTATAGTCATAATGTCTTGAGGTAATTCTAGCTATAGTGATAACATCCTGTGGTAAATTGAGCTATAGTGATAACCTCCTGTGGTAATTTTAGCTATAGTGATAAGATCCTGTGGTAAATTAAGCTATAGTGATAACATCCTGTTGTAATTCTAGCTATAGATTACCTCCTTTTGTAAATTTAGCTAAAGTAATAGCATCCATTTTTGATCGACTGATGGAATGAATGGCTCCAATACTTTAGTTGATAACAGAGGAAAAAAGATCATAGCTAAAGACCTGTTCGTGTAACAGTGGCTAAAAAAAAGGTGGTGAAACGTTTAGTTCGGAATTGATGTTTACATCCCGCGTGCACTCCGGAATGTGTTACACGTCGTGCGATCCGTCGTGTACGCTTCCTCTGCAAACCGGAAATAATCAGAGCGGCGGTCCTGGAGGTGACTCTGTGGGACTCTGTTTTCTTTCTAAACGAAAGGACTGAGAAGGATTTCGTGTTTGGCGTTAGATTAGACGTGTTGTAGTGCTTTCACAGGTTAAATGGGGTCTCATCTGGTGCGGAGCTACATCACGGAACGGGACACGGTACCGGACCCGAAAGGCCCGTTTCAATCCGACCCGCAGTTCGGCTTCACCGAGGAGAGGAAAGAAAGAGGTGTGTTTTAAATAAACAACAACAAATAAGTGCATTATTAGAGCAGTAAAACAGTCCCAGCGTATCACTGTTACAGTGTGTTTGAGTCATTGTGTAAATGTTTTGTTTTAAAGAAAGAAACCTACGGCTCAATTCCAAATGTCAGCTGCTCCATGTAAAAGTGCTTCCTCTACTAAGTTACACAGAAAGTCTCTGTGTCTGTAACATTACACTCATCTTCACTGGAACTAAGAGACTCAGACACTGTTCCATCATGACAATCCGTGGTGTGGAGGTAAAGGTTGGAGTGAAGAACTCGAGCTTCTTGCACTGAGCCCTGACTCAACCCCACTGAACACCTTTGGGATGAACTGGAGTCTCATCAACATCTCAACACCAGAGTCTGATCTCACTGATGATCTTGTAGCTGAATGATCACAAATCCCCATAATCCAACAATTTAATGGAAAACTATTCTGGAGTTTATTATAACGGTGAAGAGTATGGAATAAGTATGGAATGAGATTTTCACACGTGTGTCCCTGTGTGTTTGAGTGTGAGAGATGGTCAGGGTGCACAAACTTTTAGTCAAACGGTATAAATGAGGTATCTGTCACTGTACAAAATTCCTTAGTAATGTTTGCTTTCAAAATAAGTGCTTTATTAAAAGTAAATGCAGCCTTAAGTGATAAACCAGCCCTACCTCCTATTCTATACATATAAACATCTCGCTTTAAAAGGAAGACTTGGTGATTCATGCAGTTATCTAATGAGTGCATAAAATCATACAGATACACATCAGGAGCTTCGGTTAACGTTCACATCAAACATCCGAATGAAGAAAAAGTCTGATCTCTTTGACTATGTCCATGACATGGTTGTTTGTGTCAGATGGGCTGGTTTGAGCATTTTAAGAACCTTCTGATCACCTGGGATTTTCCTACACAACAGTCTCTAGAGTTTGTTGATTAGAGAGATCAGAGGAGATTGACTAAACTGGTGTAAGCTGACAGGAAGTCTGTTATAATTTAAATAAATGAATATTTTACAAAGGTGTTGAGCAGAACAGCATCTCAGAACAAAAACACATAAGATCACATCAGTGTCTTAAACTCTGCCATTGGACAAAATTTACTAAAAGTTCTATTTATTTTATTTAAATCATCAGCTTTGTTTCTCATAACCACAGGAGCTCAAAAAACTTTAGACTTTAATATTGCTTTATCATATTAAAATATTATTTCCACAATTACTTTTAAACATTTTATTTGTATTTATTTTTTACATTTTGACTCAAGTGACCAGGCAATTAGACCCGTTGCTATAGAAAGTATATGAATAATATAAAATATAAATAATACACCAACAGTTAAAACATATAGAGAGAGAATAAAATAAAATGTACTGTCAGCAATTTTTAATTATAATTAGTGTTGGGTTTCATGGGAAAAATATTTGACAGACAGGAGAGAGGGTGCATCGAACAAACAAAAAACCGATAATTTTGGACAAAAACTCCTGTGTGTGTGTGTATATATATACACACCGAGGACCTGAGATTCTCTGCTCTGCCGTATATAACCATAGATGCATGGTGTTGGTTTTTTTTTTAGAGCCTGTAGCCACACAGGAGCACATGAACTTGGCCATGTTGCCAGTGGAGCAGCGTGATTACTGCGCTCACTACCTGATCAAGCTGATGAAGTGTAAGCGAGACAACTTCCCCAACTTCCTGGCCTGTAAGCACGAGAGACATGACTGGGATTACTGCGAACACCAAGAGTAAGTTCTTAGATTTACTTCTGTGCAGCTTTCAGTTGTCGTTGTTTAGAAATCCCCACACATACAGCACAGCACTATTAGATCCTCAAATCTGATTGGTCAGATGTTGATTACTGTTCTATAACAGCAGCTTTGATTGCAGCTTATTCACAGGGACTTAATAATAATTAAAAAAAAATGAATGAAAATTCAAATACAAAAAAAATAAAAATACCTAATCATTATTGGTGATGTTTTGTGTAAGTATATGTTTATGAAAGGAAGGAGTCTCCAGTTTTAGTGCTTTGTAACAGTCAGAGGGAAATCTGTAAATTTTAGAAGTGTCTGATTGTTTTCTTTTTACAAAAATAGCTGCTATATAGCTGCTATAATGGTGAGATGTGAATGTTCTTTTCAAAAATCATTCAAGGAATATAAGCTGCTGTTGAATGAAAAAACAAATATGTTCAGAAATTATGTTTAATGAAATGTAATGGTGCAGGAAAAACTTATAGAACATCTGAAGAAAGGGAGGTTCACAAGGGCCATCAGTAATTAGAAAGTAATCTTGCCTCTTGACTGTGGAAATTAATATCAGCTGGTTCAGTCCCAACTCATGGCCCATAAAAAGGTGTCTCATTATTAAGGAGTCCCACAAGAAACACCTCATGTTGAGTAAAAGCAAAGAGCTCTTTATTCTTGCAAAACATAATGATGGCATTGGTTTTGTTCCACTGAACACTGTTGGGGCCTTAATCCGGAAGTGGAAAGAACACCATTTCACCATAAACTGGCCACAACCAGCATGTTCAATATTTTTTATGTTATCTCATTTTATTACACATAACTTAATGTCTGAACTAATTTGTTGTTTTCTTTCTATGGATTATGTGGGTTGTTAGCGACATCTGGTGAAAAGTTCATGTCAACAGAACGTTTAGAAATATATTTACTGAGACAGTTGGTGACGTGTTCAATACTTATTTTACCGGCTGCAATTAAATTGTGAGTGATGGAAATATTTTGATTATTTTACTATTTAACAGCCAGACTTGATTTATTCTTGACAGAAAACCTCCACGTTTCTAAGTCATGACAGTTTGATTTACATTTTTATCTAATTGCAGTTTATGAAGCTGTTTTGCACACTTGGTTTTTTTTTTGTTTGTTTGTTTTTTTGCTCTTTGCACATGCTGTCTCACATTTCAGTTGATTTTGTTCATTCCAGTATTTCTGCACACGCAATATTGATGGAAACTACAGTATTTACACCGGTCGGCGCTGTTTTTGTTTGTCTGCTTTTGTGTATCGTCTTGTCTTGTTTGTTTGCACTGTCTTTATGAAGCACCCTGGTCCTCGAGAAACGTTGTCTCATTTCACTGTGTACGGCAACAGCTATATATGGTTGAAATTACAATAAAAGCTTCTTGACTTGTCTTGATTGTTCTCATGTGATAACTGTAATGGTGAACGTACGTGATTAGGTGATTGCAGTAGATTTAGATTTCTGGGTAGATTTTTCTCATCTCTCTCCTGTTTCCTTAAAGCAAGTGTTATACTGGACAAAAGTAGCTTAAATATGAGCTTAATATTCAAACAATCAAACCCTCCTACAGCTTAAAACACTTACAATTCGAACTGCATGTTTCTTTTTCTAAAAAAACTGATAGGAACACAGGGTCTTAAATGTCATACAGTAACGCACATTAGCACTGCTTAGCAATATAAATTATATATATATATATATACACACACACACACACACAGTATTTATTTAGTAGTCTGTATTTCAGGGCTTTAACCTGAAAGCATTCTTAGATGCATTTTTTGTTAAATCTGCCAAATTCTATAAAAATATTGATGTTTCCTATTATAGTCCAGCTCTAGGCACCGCTGTGACACGTAGGTAGTTTTTTTTTCTTTTTGCATCCCTTCATCTTTATCTCCGCTAATGTATTCTCTTAAATTCTCTCGTCCTCTCTGCAGTTATGTGATGAGGATGAAGGAGTATGAGCGAGAGAGAAGGCTGAACCTGAGGAAGAAGAGGATCGAAGCACAGGCAGCATAGTCGCCCTTCTTCACCTCTCCATCAAAACCAACTGTCCTGTTGTAGAAGGTGTCCCTCCCTCTGTAAATATCAATGCTCTCCACAATAAAAGAGCGCCTTTATCCTGCTTAAAGCCTTGTGATTCATGTGTCCAATTTGGTGTTTATTATATCGAGACCTACGGAACATTTCCAGCCAAAATATTGTTTAGCGTTCGTAAAGTTCCATTAAATAGCAGAATTAATCTGTAACCACAAATCTAATCAGAACAACTTTATCAACTGACTCATGCCTAAGGTACAGAACTGCCTTTAAGATTGAGGCCAAACCTCCACCACAGAAAGTGACTTGATGTCAAGTCTCCAGCAAGACCACAGACATGTTCTCTCATCAGCCACATCTTAAACTTGAACTCAAAACCAGCTGTTTAAAAAACATTTTCCTGTATTTAATCTCTCCGGTTTGAACGCATGACACAAAACACCAAAGCACAATTACTAAGCGTGTATTTCGAATGTAAACATTAGCAACAGTAAACAATCAACATGAATTTAACAAGAGCTTCGATATTCAAAATTTGTGCCATGTCATAAAATGTTTCACATCTTTATTTGATTATCATACATGTCTGTAAATACTGCATTAATTTAATCTGGAAAAAAATTACATGTTTTAGTTTACAGTGTTAAACATAGCAGTGATTTAGGAAACACAGATAACTAGATTATCTACCATCTATATTATGGTCATTTGAGTGATCCAGAAGCTGCAGAGTCCAGAATCTCACCATCAGCACTTTGCCTGGTCCCTCAGGCACACACTGGACTCCTGGACAGGTTTCATCACTTCTGATCAGGCCAAAAAGATCACGCTAATAAAACTGTCAGTGCTGTGAATACGGCCTCTGGTGAAGGTTTGAGGGAGCATGGAGCATGGTGAGAAGGTGTGCTGAGAACCAGAAAGGATGTATTTTCTTTTGAAGGTGATTGGTTCAGACTGGGTTATGTCGGGTGGTGGGTACGGTTTGTCATCAGGTTGGTTCTACAGGACGAACGGCAGGATAGGGGAACGCAGAGGTGGGTAGTCACGGAACTCCTTCAGGTAGCTGCGATGTTTCCCTTTAGCCCACACGGTCATCTGGATGAAGCCCACCAGGGTGAAGAAGGCCACCGGCAGGCACTGAGTCATCAGGGTGAAGCCCAGCCATGAACCCAACTGCACGCACACACAAACACACACACACACACACACACACACACACACACACTGCATCATTAAATGAAATTTACATTATTTAATATGAGCTTCAGTGGTTTCTATAGTAACAACATACACATCGAGTTGCATGGTGAATGATCTACGTCTAATAAACTGATTTCTAATGGCTGCTTTGGTGGAGTTTACGTGTATGGAAGTCTCCAGTGTCAGTGCTTTGTAATAATCATTGAGGTAAAGCTGTGACTACGTTTCTGCTTCTACAGTTTTTTGGAAATGTGACTTTTTTTTTATTTATTAACATCAAGAGAGGGAAAAATTGTACAGCCGTCATAATGCAGGTTAGAACAGAAACTCATCCGAGGAAATGAAACGTAAGAAATTGATTTCATGTTACAAAACCATGTGGCATTCATTAAGAAATTTTTAGAATTGTAATAGCAAATTACTTTGGTATAAAATAAGGACTAAAACACTTCCTGTTCACTTTTTGTTCATTCCAAATCACATCACCCTGCTAATTCAAAGTTGATGTAAAGTTGCAATAGGATTGAATTCTTACTAGTTTTAAATGTTTTTTGTTTTTTTTTTAGAAACCAAACACTGATCTGTTCCTGCTCTGAAATGCTGAGTGATTTATAGTAGTAGTTTCTTCTACATGGACATTAGCTCCATGCGTGCTGTATTTAAAATTATTTGACAGACAGACAGACACATGCTCACCTCGTATGTGTAGTTGGGGCAGGACACCAGCAGAAAGATCCAAGTGAAAGGGTTCTTAGTTGGGTATGGGATCTTCCTAGTTTTAGATCCTGAGAAATTAAAGGATTTATTTACATATAACAAAATGCCTCCAGTTGAGAGAACACAAAATGTATCTTCTGTACATGTGAGGAAGTGACACTTTACCTGGTGGTCGTAGATTTCTCAGTGCGATATGGATCGAGAAGTTTCCGATCTGGCAGAACTGCAGAAATGGATTTAACAAATTCATTAATAAATTAGGTAAAAAAACAAACAAACAAACAAACAAAAAACTGTACACGTCTAATCGTGCACAAGTATGTTCTTAAGTCTATTATCAGATTAACATTACTGGACGAGAGTATAATAATATCTGCATTATTTAACTCATGTAAAGTAACCGAGTGATTATTAGCTCTGAAAATGATGAGTATGTATGATGTACAGTAATATCAGTTTATGTAGCCGGTTACCTTGGGCTTGTTGTGTACATTTTGGCTTTAAAACAGGATTGTTTTATTATTTTCTTGTCACTTACCAGGAAAATAATCAGGGCCGCTTTCACCTGCTGCTCTCCGTAGGCTGAAACAGGAGCACAATATCAGAGCATCAGAACAGGACCCTTTAGAATTTTTTGGTAGGTGACCAAACTACAAATCAAGAACATTCTCTTTGAACCTAGAATAAAATTAGATGGAAACCAAACAATTATCATTTTGATTTGAAAACACATTTTCCCCCAGCATGTAAAGTGTGTTGATTAGCATGCACTCACTCGGTGGTGTGTATAGTGGGTGGTTGATGTAGTAAGCCATCCATGCCGCGAATCCCCAGTAGTATGTACAGTTCTGAAAAAACACACTGAGTTTGTCAAGTGCACATTTAATGTCCTCAAACACCCACACAAGCTGTTCTTTAACCCACCTAACATAAAATACTGTTTTAAGCAAATGTCAGGTAAATAAAAGTTTATTACAGGGCAGAGTTCAAGTGAAACTAGAAAGGTCACTTACAATGCTAACTAAACTAACTAGCTGGGTAACCACACAGTGTTGTGTGTAACTAGCTGGTTAGCTTTGGGAATTTTATTGAACAACAGCTTGATGTTTTTGAAGTATTTTTTAAAAACATACTGAAGAGAAAAAGGCCCCATGGTCACATCTGAAGCATTTCACCTTGAGATTGTCTTGTCTACATAACCCCATGAATACTTTAATGTATACAAAATAAATAAAGAATATAAATAAATACTTTTCTCTACACAGGGAAATACAATAGTGAAGTGAAGGTCCAGTGGCTTCACTAGTTTTATGTCTCATTATTCCTCTAATAGCACAGGAAATTCCTAATGATTAACATTTTTAATTTAATAATGAACTTCATGTCACACTTTGTGTGTGTGTGTGTGTGAGCACTCACCTTAAAGATATTGCGTAAAGGCATCGTTCCATGAGAAAAGCGGTGGACGAACAGCGTCTCTAGCAGTCTCTTGACGTAGTGGAACGAGTGGCACATACATGCCAAACTACAGCACAGGAGAAATGCATTAACCATCAGAATTTAGCTTTAAAATTTCATTACAGTAAGGTTTGTTAGTTCACATGCACATACATACACACAGAGAGAGAACACACAACTTAAAGTTTCAATTAAGTGTCAAATAAGAAAGTTTAGAAAACGAAGTACCAGGTTTGAACACAGGGTGTCGCTATCACACAAAAAAGGAATCGGGAATGAATTCAGTTCTCCATTAAAAAGATACAGTGCATAATAACTTCTTAATAAGGGAAAAAATACTAAAATATAATATCAAAAATAAAAATTCTCAAAAATGTTTCACCTTATTTGACCTCCAGCTACAATGAGGTTAATTCTGTAGACCTACAATAATGTGGATGTGTGTGTGTGTGTGTAAATACTGTATTCAGCATGAACTCTGTAGTCTGTAGTCACTGTAGCAGACAGAAGAGTCAGTTTAAAAGCTGCCTACGAAGCTACATGCTTAAGCATACAGCACAAAAGAATCAGGAAAGTTTTGTAACTCACAGGTTTGTGAAACTGTAATATATAAATATAAAAAATAAGTATCTAGCAATGCTTGACTCAGGGTGGGAGGGAGGTCTACATCAAGACTCAGTTCTGTTCTGGCACAGAGATGGTGGGATGAACTTCCCATTGATGTCCGAACAGTTGAGTCACTGACTATCTTTAAACTGACGGGTGCAGAAGACATTCCTCTTCCAGAAACACTTAAACTAACACTAATTTGTTTTATGTAAATGTAAAGGTTTCACTCACTGTACAACCCAGTGCTTGCTCGTAGTGAAGTCATATTTGGGCTGGTAAATAAACGGCACACGAAAATAAAACATCAGGTAGATGATCAGTGGGCCGGCATATTCCGTCAAAAACACCTGAGAAATGGAAAAAATATTTAAATAAATAAATAAATAAATGATAGTGTAGAAACATTATTTCATGAAGAGGCAACATTTTAAAGAAATAATGTGCTCCACGGCTTAGAAAGAAAAACGAACTGTGGCTAAGTTATGTGATTTATCTAAAAAAGAATTCTAAGAATCTGATCATTTAACAAAGATGACGATCCAAAATATAATCATTTGGACTATAAATTGTGTGAGATGTAACTTTAGAGACCTGTGGACATCCGTCACTCTGTGAAATCAGGACGTGCAAATAGTGTGGTGTTGTGTGAGCATGTGTCAGTAATAATCACTATAAACTCTCTCTCTCTCTCTCTCTCTCTCTCTCTCTCTCTCTCTCTCTCTCTCACACACACACACACACACACACACACACACACACACACACACACACACACACACACACACATTAAAGCCCTGTGTGTGTCACAGAGTTATCATAGCTCTGTTGAACTGGTATTAATGAACGCCCTCAATATAGCACCACCTAATCCTCACACTCTCTCAGCTATGGAGCATCCATTATGTGCATAAGTGTGTGTGTGTATGTTTACACTTGGTTGGCCACAAATGACAGAGAACAGACATACAGGTAGCTGAGCTTTGGTGGAAGGTAAACAAAAACTTCTGAACACTGGCCCAAAAACATTCCATAACAAGAGGTAGTGAGTATAGTGAATAAAGTTTACAACAAAAGTGTTTATTTTGAAACGGTCATCGGTGAGTAAATTTAACTGGCTGTTTGCTGTTTCAATCAAACTGTCTCTTCCTGTAAAAATAAGTGGTTCCTGCAGTTTCTTAAGGTTATACACATCTACCATCTATGTGAGTAATGAAAACTGTAAGGTGAGAAAGAGTGTGTGTGTGTGTGTGTGTGTGTGTGTGTGTGTGTGTGTGTGTGTGTGTGTGTGTGTGTGTGTGTGTGTTCGTTAGTTACCGTGACCCAGCTGATCTGGGCTCCCAAGTCTCTAAAGTAGAAGGTTGCTGTGGTTCCCACAGGCAAGTGCTGGAGCACGTCTTCATCCTTCAGAGATTTTCCCTCTGTATAAACAATCCCACAATGCATCAGTATACTTTGACATGATCTATAATAATGTGCATGATCTATAATAATGTGCTAATGTGGTAATAAATAGTTGAGTATTTCTAGGTTATATGTTGCCATGTTTTTGGAATTCATTCGATTGATTTTTTGTTTTTTTAATGCTATACCATTAAAATGATATAAGTGGAAGGACATTGTGTTTAAACGGAGGTCTTTTTCCATATCGCGCAATATCGATTATTTTTGAAAATCCACACACTTATTGGAAAAAGAGAGAGTGAAAATCTGGAGAGAAATGTCTAACAGAAATGAAAGCACTCACTGGGGTCGAGTCGGATGGACTGTCTGGCAGGATAAAACTGTGGGTCTGTAACAAAAACACACAGAATCGTAATAATAAAGTCCACCATCCGACCAGCTGTTCGAAAACCAAATCAGCATTAGTCATTCTTTCAATATCTTTAGCTTAAAATGCTACTTACCACAAAATACCAGTTTTATCGCATGCTATACAGTGGAGTTGCACACTTGACCATTAGCTACGCAAACTAGCTAACCATCAAAGTTACACAGACCTCCCACATCACTTCCGTTATAGAGACCAGCCAAAATATATTTGGTTATTATATTCTACACATTGGCTGAATTCATCATTCTAGCTAGTGTAAAAAACTTTACATTTAAAATATACTACAAAACTTGGACAAAGTGCACTCGACTGATTCTGCCAAATGATTGTAATAAAATATTTAATATTCAAATGTGAAGAAAAATCTACGATGTTTAAAACCTTCAGAGTTATCACAGAGTGGCTTTGAAGTCAGCAGTGAAAGTAGCTCTTAGCACTTAGCTATTATCAAGTTAACAGTTTGTCTACTTACGGCTCTTATGGAACATAGACTTGATCTCTCCAATGGTTGCATTTGGCTCCACCTGTTCATCATAAACACACACAAATAAACACTCCACTCTACACACTTCATCTGTGTATGTGTGTTTACTGTACATGTCTGTTTGTGACAAATTAGCAGTATATTTAGCTGCTATCCCTGGTGTTCCCAGATGGTGGGTGTTTGGAACAGCTGACATTCTTAGACACAAAACACACCAGGCACTGAACATGTCCTAAAAGTGTAACTTCCGTGTCATGGCACCCGAGCTGCAATCTACACCATAACATATGGTTCATGTTTGCTCAATTACACTGTAAACCCAAGCTAATGTGTGTACCTGTGCATTATGGCCACACCACAGTGTTTCTATTACAGCTAAAACACTCACATGTACATTAAAGACATTCCTTCTGTACGTTATAAGTAGACACTAGAGTGGATATTAAAATTCTCCACACACTACACAATGTAAAATTTTTGTTAAAAAGTTTGGACTAAAAATTGTAAAAGTTTAAAAAGATTGGAGTTATTGGTCAAAAGGCTGGTGTCTCTGTTCAAAAGGTTGGAGTCACTGGAGACACATGATTAATGGCTAAATGACATACGTCAACACGGAGACTCCCAGTCATCATGACATTTGACCTTTCATTAAACTTGCTTCATCAACGCTGACAGTATGTTGAGGCTCCTGGCTGCCACTATGTCCACAGGAGCATGGCAGCATATGACAAAGAGCACCAGGCGTTCCTCAAAACACACGTTAGCAAGCTATAGATAGCACCGAGCCCCAAAAGTAGCTGTGTTATATTTAACTGAGAGAACATGCACTGCTACATGCTGAGCTGTCTGATTGTTGGATCAGTATTAACACTGCAACCTTAATAAATAAGAATAATTTTAATATCCTTGAATAAAAATAAAACTTGCTCTTACCTTGTCCAAGAAGCAGAGCTTGTCCTTGGTCTTAGCATCCAAAATCTCCACCTCAAAAAAGACAACAGCTTTTTTAGCTTTTTTGGTGGGTTTGCGTTTGGATGGCACGGCCCCAGGAAGGCCTGTGGCCATGGTGGAATTCCCAGGCAGTTTGGGTCGAGCGGCCTCTAACGCCAAGCTGTCCATTCTGTCACTCTCTTTTTGTGTACTGTCTAATTTCGTTGTGTTTTCTATTTCTCTGCCAAAGGAAATCTGTCTATCTGTCTCTATATTTCCCCAGGAGCCATTCCCTCTCTCTTGCACACCCTCTAAATGGAGTCCCTGTCTCTCCCCCAATGCCAGTCCTCCTCCACCCTGCCCTCTCTATCCCTCTAAAAAGAGAGCCAGGCAGTTGGGGAAATATCTCTAACTCCACCCTCCTGTCCTTCTCCCCAATCTCACTGGGGTACTGGCTTTATTCCACCAACCCCAGTGAAAATCCCTATCACCAATGACACCTTACAAATTAGAAGCTATGAGCTATGAGAAGCTATAAGTTTTCCAGGCAGAACCTATTGTGGAATTTAACAACCCATAATTGTCCAATTAGCACTTACAACTGGCTAAACTGATAAAGTACAGAAATGCTTGGATCTACTAACTGCAGGAGTATATTTGCAATGGTCATAAAATGAACATCAGTCCATATTGATGTATATAAGGTATACAAAGACTTACAAGAAAAATGACCAATCATTTTTATTATTGTGCAACCTGTTTATTAAAACTAATCCAAAATTCAAAGTTCACCTTGATAAAGTCAGCACAATGAGAATGTGACCACAAACCTGTCTTTCCCTTTAGTGAATATACTTTTATGCTCGGTGAATTTTTAGTTGTGTTTAAGTTGTATGTACCATAAATGTTTGTCAGATGTGTAACTGCAATTTTATTAAATCTGTTTGAAATTATATTATTGTGATACAGACTTTTTAGTGTACAGTTCAATACTGGTTTGGGTTCAGCAAGTTCAAAAATTCATGAAATAAATCTGTACTGCAATCACTGGAGAGATTTGTGATCCCTATCCATGGTGACCTGTTGCTCAATGACTAGATAAGTTTACCATGTCTGAAAATATGACTGTAGCGCAGTATGGTACTTATTGCGCTCTCTCTCTCTCTCTCTCTCTCTCTCTCTCTCTCTCTCTCTCTCTCTCTCTCTCTCTCTCTCACACACACACACACACACACACACACACACACACACACACACACACACAACTCAAGAGGTAATGTGAAAAATGCCCTTGCCCCCACTTCCCCCTCCCCTTTAAAAATGAAACTAGTGCTAATTATAACCTGCACACTGGCAATGAAAAACACACACACACACACACACACACACACACACACACACACACACACACACACACACACACACAGGATCAGCTTTAAACTGGTAATAATAACTGTAAATAATATAAGGCTGAACATTTATACTGGTTGTTAATCATTACAATTAATGCTGCACGACTTAGGGAAAATGTCATATTGCGATTATTGAGGTCAATATTGCGATTGCGATATAATAAACAAATGGTATCATGAGTCAACTTGCTTGGTTCTCAAGGAAAATGCACACAGATTACTGATAATACTGAAATTTGTATTTCTAACCTCAAACTAGCAACAACAACAAATGCAAAACGTTTTCAAATTAAAATATAAAATAACACATTAATGCTGATTATTGAAAAGCCTAAGATCAAAACTGTAGGTTTACAGTATATATACTGTATAAGTAAATTACCAACTTAAATGCATGTTATACATGGTATTGCACACACCATTATTGATGATATTTCCCTTACATATACATTTGCTTTTAAGCCTAATTATTACTTTTGATTATGATGTGATTGTGACATTAAGAAATTTAAGAAAAGAGGATATAAAACTTGTCAAAACTCCACGAATCACAAAAGTATCAGTGAGAAGTTGAGAACACTTGTTTAAAGAGTACATACACTCGAACTTGACTGCACATCACATGTTTTACTTTACTGATACTGCTTTTAATCGTAATGTCCAGTCATCGGGCGCAGCGACAGGAAATAATCATTTAACGCACAAAGTGCCTAGACGGTGGACTTGCGCTCAGGACTTTTTTTTTTGAGCGGCGTGTGGACGAATTTTTTCTACGCACACACTATTTTATTTCTTGATAACAGACCGCTGCTAACTATAACACACCGATGCCATGAAAAACAGAGCGTTGCCATGGACACACAAGATTCTAACCGTAGAGACGGAGCGCACTATTTTCTTTAGCGGAAGCAATACAATTGTTCAGCAGTTTCGTGTTGTAGCCACAGGCGTATGAGACCTGTAACTTGAGCAACAGCGCGAAGCCGCGAACTCGTTCTGAATATTTTAAATGCGTAACAGCTGATGAAAAAGCAGAGACAATTGTAGACGAAAATGAAGAGAGATTTTATCTTAGTTTTTATTTTATACAAAACATTTTCGTCTCATCTTTTTTCGTCAACAATAACGCATAGACTTAGTCAGCGTTTTTGGACAGTGGTGCAGTCTTGTCATCGTCTCGTATTAGTCATGAAAAAAGTTGACGAACATATTTCGTCTCGTCTGACGAAATTAACACTACATATAACAGAGGTAGCATTTTTTCTGGCCACCAGTTCAGTGTCCGTCTGCTCGGCATCCATCTTCACCCGTTCCGCGCTGCACACCGGAAAAAGTCACGACATGACCATACGTGCCACTGCCTAACTGAAACTCTGGGCTTTTTTTTTTATTATTAGCAGATAGCGGTGTAGTGTATGAAATAGGCAAACAGCTTACAGAGAGAATGGGTTGTCATGTCCACACATGCATTTATTTATTTCATAAAATCGCAGCATTTTGCGTCATATAATCGCACAGGCTTGATATCGCGATTGCGATATGATTAATCGTGCAGCACAAATTACAATATAATCAGCTTTGCATCTCTCTCTTTTTTTGTTTGTTTATCTTTAGTTCAGACTATAAATAGAAAGATCACAAAAAAACATGTTTCTTTCACAGATTCTATGTATTTTTTATTGTATTATATATTTTGCAATGTATATTGTGTATCCTTAAAATGAACTATCACACGTTTAATAGGAATGAAACACTGCCTTCAAGACACACATATCTAATTAGAGTAAAGAAACACAGGCTAAATTTGAATCAGTCATTGGTTTGGCTTTAATTTGGCACACAATCACATTACCAGGACCGGTCAATTAAACAGATTATAATCATCACAATTTGGCATTCTAAAATAATAAACTAATTATAATATTAGATAACTTCAGCTACTTGATATAAAATATTCAATACAGTATTTTATTAAATCACCCTTATGTCTGGGGAATTCAGTCTACACTATGGGTTGTACAGTATTAGACTAAAATCAACCCAAATGTACATTTCTCTCCTGGATTTTCCATATGAATCTTTGCACTGGGGAAAGTCCTCGGTTTTTTTTTTTCTGGAATGAGACCAGTTTTGACAGGTTGCTTGTTCAGAACTGGCTCAGCCACAGCTGCAGTTCATTTCAGTTTGACTCTTGAGCGCCACCTGCTGGTTACTCTGCGTTAACATCTATAGAAATATTTTATTAAAAAGCATGTCGTTTAAACTGTTTATATGTCTGATCTCTGGTTCATGCGTGTCTTACATGGATTGTATCTATGAACCAGTGTTTTAAAGTTAAACGAGTTTGAGACGACACGTTTATTTGGGCCATTTATATAAAAATAATGACCAACTTCCGGGAGTCTGACAGCAGCAGCATGGTGCATTAAAAATCCAGAAAATCAACCTTCAGTATATTGCTGTGGTCCATAAGCTAGTTTACTAGTATGTAATTCTGACATTACTGAAGAACCAGATCACGTATAAAAGGCTGTAATAAATAACACGATGTTTAAAACCTGATATAAGTGTGAACCTGTGATACCACAAACCCCCGGTGGGTGTATAGGAATATATGCAACATTATAGTGAGGCTAAAACACCTGGATTAGTCATGTGGTCTACATCTATAAAGCCTCTATAATAACTTACTAACGTGTGATTATTATTGTCTAATCAATACAATTGCAGTCTAATCTCGCCTTTACCTTCTGCCCTTCGTCGCCAAATTACACATTTATCTTTCAAAACCTCCATTACCAGCACACACGTGATCAGAATTTAAAAAACGAAACAAATCTTAGAAAGCACGTGTTTTACAGAAACGATCTTACCTCGTAATGCTTCATTTTGTCTGCAGTTTAAACTCGTTGTCATCCGATATAACTGACAGATCCGACGTCCAATCAGAGCGCTCGGACAACCTGGGGCGGGCCAATAAAAGAGAAGCTTGTCGTTGTTCTTAACGGACGTTCTGCACGATGACCGTTGGACAAAGACACGCATTAGACACGCCCACGTGTGTAATTAACAGTCACGTATATACAAACGTACACAATGCACGTTTAAAACTCAACAATGCACTATTTAGGGTTGGAGCAGAATACCCAGAATGCACTTTGCTATGTGTAGGGATTAGGGAGTGGGGCAAAAGGGCACGCGTCATTGGGGTATTTACTCTGTGATTAAAAACAAACTTTAAATAATTAACAAATATGTTATCATTCCCCCCATAAGTACACATGACCTGACGATGTGAAATAACAATTCAGTTATAAGGGCTGTGTTGTTGTTCTTTACTGTATTGACCAAACCCTTCTTGTTGTTTTATTATATATCGTGTTATACATTCAGGCACAGATTCAGTACGTGATCCCACCGCGTAATAGCAGCATGAAAAAAGCCATCATTAGAAATGCGTTTAAAATGTTGTTATATCACTGATGTGGTGTAACCTTGTAAATCCTGTTTTGACTTAGTGTCTCATGATTTATCACTAATCTTATATCCAGACGTATTATTAATATATAAATTAATTATACTCATTATCTTGACATTTAGATGACTGGTTAATAAGAGCTAGTTAGTTAAAACAATAAAAATAAATACAATTCAAATTATTTTGACCCTTTCCTGCTTTTCACACTGCAAAGCATTAGCAACAGGATCAACAACAACAAATATTATTACAATTAGATGGTAATAGTGTTAGATTATTTAGATAGTTAGATAGTTAGTTATTTGGTTATTAGGGCGTGGCATCAACATGATTCTGATCCAAACAGAGGAAAGTATTTCTGTAATCATTGTGACGTTTGTCCTCTGTCATGTTCCAAATCCCATCCTATCCCCTTCACACAGGACTCTGTAGGTTATATCACCAATGTATTCTCCACACTTCCTAGTGCACTACATGAGCTGTAGGGTGCACATTGATATTTACCCAGCAGGTTAATGCTGAGAAAGCTCTTGATGTTACTAGAGTTTTCTCGAACTTTCCGAAATGCTTCAAAAAGGGAGGATCATGTTCCTGAAGAGTCAGAAGTTTAACACCAACAAACTGAACACGACTGAGGCTTTAATCGAGGACGATTCGCACCTTCGTCAAACTTCTGGTGAGGTTTATTATTTTTAACCTGCAGGTTTATTTCCAGATGGTGAAAATGGGAAAGGATTATTACAGCATTTTGGGGATTCAGAGAGACGCGTCTGAGGACGAGATCAAGAAAGCGTACCGTAAACAAGCTTTAAAGTTTCATCCGGATAAAAACAAGTCCCCAAACGCTGAAGAGAAGTTCAAGGAGATCGCGGAAGCCTACGACGTGTTGAGTGACCCGAAAAAGAAGGACGTCTATGACCGGTTCGGGGAAGAAGGTACGCTGTTGGTTTGTTTAATTTGGGATTATGTAACATCCCTGTATGAGAAGGTTGGTGCGTTGTTTTAGGTCTAATCCTAAATCCAGTTATAAGTGTAATGCAGTGTAAATGGTTTATAAATCTAGTGCCCTATAAGACCTCCATTTGGGTTGCGGATTAATCCACAACTCGTAGTCAAGACAGTGGAGAAATCCCCTTATAATACATTATCTGTATTAACAGTGACCTGACATCTCTCTCTCTCTCTCTCTCTCTCTCTCACACACACTCACTCTCTCTCTCTCTCTCAAACACACACCCACACTCTCTATCACACAATAAACAGATCAACTTTAAGTCCACGTTAAAGTATCGCGATACCACGTGGTAGTTCTCACAAAAAACGCTTCTTAAACGGAGCGAAAGTACTCGAGAGTCTAGCTTAAATATTTTAATGCAGTTTAATACACATTAAACTCAAACCTGTCGGTAAACTGGGTTAGCTTAGCATCTCTGTTAGCTGAATCCGATAGTACACTTTTTTTTCATTTAATAAACCGAAATAAAAAAGAATTCAGTGGAGAAACAAAGTGTAGAAATTACCCCCAAATTAATAAGTGTGAAAATAAGGAGGAATTAAGTCGTTTAAAAAGTAAATAATTCAAACAAACCTGCTGGATAACTGTTGAAACATTAAAAATATTAATAATTCCTGGTGCCTCGTGCAGTTGTGTCGCATCACTGGAGGTATGAAGGCAGGGAAATCGGTTTATTTGCTATCGTTTTATCTACACCTATAGCATATTAAGTTACATTTCATTATTTATTTATTTTTTGTGAAGTTAATAGTCAGTTACCTGTCTGATAATACACTGCAACTAATCATAAACCTGTAAACGTAAACAGTGTTTAAAAAAAAAAAAAACTTAACCACAGTTACCATGCAACTCTGTATCTTCCATTATAAAATAAAAGTCTTTTCTGTTTTAGGGCTAAAGGGCAGCACTGGTGGAGGCGGTGGTGGTGGGCCAAATGGCCCTGGCTTTTCATACACCTTCCAGGGTGACCCACATGCCATGTTCACCGAGTTCTTTGGTGGGCGGAACCCCTTTGAGCACATCTTTGGTCGTGGCATGGAAGATATGGATGTGGACGAACCGTTCGCAAGCTTTGGCATGGGTGGTGGGCACCATTTTCCGAGGAGGGGTAAAAAGCAGGACCCGCCAGTGACCCATGAACTCAAAGTCAGCCTGGAGGAGGTGTTCAGTGGTTGCACCAAGAAAATGAAAATCTCACGGAGCAGACTGAACCCAGACGGCTGCAGCACACGCACAGAGGAAAAGATCCTCACTGTGGAGGTAAAGAAAGGCTGGAAAGAGGGAACCAAGATCACCTTCCCTAAAGAGGGTGACCAGAAACCAAACAACATCCCAGCTGACATCATATTTGTTGTGAAGGATAAAGCGCATCCGGTGTTTAAGAGAGACGGCTCAAACCTCATCTACCAAGCCAAGATCTCGCTCAAAGAAGTGAGTGTACAGCAGATTAGTTCATATTAATAAACTGGCACATTTGAAATTGTAATGGCCCAGGGTTAGGGTTTTGGTTGTATGCCTATTCAGATGCTTAATGTCAGTGTGAAATCTAGACCGTGTCAGAACCGTGTTACCAAGCAGATGCTAGTACAGATTAGATGAATTGTGTGAACTCATGAAAAATTAGGTTTTTTGTTTTTTAATTTACATTGTAATAAAATGTATTATTGTAGTATTGTATAAATGTATTCGTGATAGCAATCTACAGATAACATTTTAAAAAGAAAGTAAGCTGGACATCAATGGTGGTGTGGTAGCTGTTTAACTGTTTGTCTTTGTGTTTGTCTCAGGCTCTCTGTGGTTGTACAATAAAAGCCCCGACTCTGGACAAACGCACGATTTCCCTACCAATGCAAGATGTCATCATTCGTCCCGGGATGAAGCGGCACATCACAGGCGAAGGCCTTCCTTTGCCAAAGAACCCTGAACGGCGCGGAGATTTAATCGTTGAGTTTGAAGTGAAATTTCCAGAGAGACTGAGCGAGGATGCCAGGGGCACCATTGCACGGGTTTTACCCTCATAATGATTTTACACGATATTGCGTCCACTGACTGAAAGCTGCGACGCATAAACTGTAAACTGAGTAATGCTAAACTGCAAGATGGCGAGTCCTCTGGTGTAATCTTAAAACTCTGTAATGCTGGAGGATATTCCATGAAGTAAGCAGACCTGAAGAGGCAGGCTTATTTCAATGGTCCTGGCTTGTTTCTCTCAATTCCCTTTCTGTGAAGGAAGCTGAACTTAAATTTAGCTCAGCTACTGTGGCAATGTGTGCTTTTCGACAAGGCTGCTTAGGCTGATGTTAAATGAACGATAATACGTTGAATTATTTGGTTCTCTTGGCCATTTTCTGGCAGGCCAGGCAGATTCTATGCCTTTATTAATACTCAGGATATTTCTTTTTTTTTCATCATGTCTTGTAGCATTTAATGAACAATCTCTGCGTTGTGGGGTTTCTCGCTGTTTTAAATTGATGTCTTTGTTAGTTCTGATTTCTGTAATTGATTTTCAGGACAGCACAAGTGTTGTTTATAGTCATGGCATGAGCCTTGATTTATATAGCTTCTCTGGAATTAGCTTAAACATGTTGCACCTGCATTTTTGTTAGTGAAACAAAAATCCATCAGGTTCATGGTTTATAAATAGCCTCCCTTTCTCTCTCCTGTATGCTCTTCGGCAGTTTGGGATTTTAAATATTTTTTTGTATATTTGTTGGTGAGCTGAGTCTTTTTACTTTGATTTTACTTTGGACACACTGAACACATTTTCATGCATTCTGATATGGTACTGATGTCAGTGCTCTATCTTACACAGGTGTCCTCACTGTGACTCATCTGTGTTTGTGCTTCAATGGTGGACTGGAAAAGGCAATGTTAATTGAAACAGATTGTGACTAGTGCTATTGTGCAAAATGGCAAATCTGGTCACATGGTAATACAGGTGGATAGCAGGCCAGAGTCTGATGCAGTTACTCTATATTACATTGATGCATTATATAGTTTTGCAACACTGAAGGAATAGTGATTGTGTGGGAGCAACCAGTGTATACAGGAACATCTTCACTGTGTAAATGAATCTCACAGTTTGGCCAAAGATAGATAGTCATTAATACGTTGTGTATAAAAACATAGCACTTTATATCCAGATTGTTAAAACAAATGTGTGGGGTTTTTGTACATGCATTTTGGAAAGCTGTAAGAGTAGTAAACCAGAAAATATAAGCTCAACATGCCATCTCCACCCAGTTTAAGCCTTACAGCTCTTAGTGTATGTATGAATGAATGATGAGTTTAACCCTATGGGTGTGTGTTTCTGTCTGATTCACCCTAGGTGGATCATAATGAAGCTCAAGCAAAAATAATGGAATATTTTTTTTCTCAGCACCTGCGAATCGTCATCTATCATGTATGTGCTTATGATGACAATAAGAGCTGCTCAATGACACTCATTACTCTAGATGTACACTAGCAGGTTGTGTTCTGTGCAAGATCATCCAGATTAACAGTGAAGCTTTTATGGTTCTTTATGGGTACTAATTTAGAAAGAGATGGCACAAAAAGAAAATCAGTCTCTTTACTGTGTTTATATTGTTTTTAACAGTTTCTCATTCCTGCTTTAATGCTCTTTGTTTTTCTTTTCTTTAGCGTGGGATTTAATATAAAAGTGCCAAAAATGTATAATCTGCTCTGCGAGGCCAAAAGCAATGTAGTGTATAAATGACTCCTTTATTTTGGGGAAAATAAAGAAATTGCCGTTTCGTATTTTTCAATGAGTTCCGTGTACTTTTATTGAGGTTTATTACAAACAAGCTCTTTATCAAATCCATTCACTACACAGCTGGACAGTGTACAATTATTACTGTGTTCTTTGCAAAACAGAATATGCAAAATTAGTTGAACAATGTTCTTAAAAATTAACTGGTTATAATAAACACATCTTAATGTACAATTAAAAAAAAATCAATATGTATGCAAAAGAGGGTAATAATCTGTACTTAGTATCTTTTAGCAGACCTGCAGCTTTAACGATAGCCAAAGTTTGCACAAAGCATGGGTGTGTGTGGGGTTACCTGTAAAAACAGCAAGTTTTTACTTGATACTTGATTGTAGCGAAGTGCCAAGAGACAGAACCGGAGTCATCAGCACACACCACATATACACACACAGGAATGTAATTGTACCAAGCTGGAAGAGTGAGCTATAAACATTAGAGCTGTGTCTAACCATGTCGCCTATAAAAACTAATGTTAATGGTAATGACCAGGTAGTCAAAGCCATATACTCCTTACATTGTATATTAACATCAAATGATGAATGTATGTTAGCCTCTTACTATAGAATTAAATGACATCTTTCTTCTTGTGAGTGTTTCATATGAGCAAAATTGTGCATTCGTCAATTCTTATTTCCTATAATTAACACTTTTACTACAATTAGTAGAGAACACAATATAATGCAACATGTATAAGAGAAATATTAATACAAAACCATACATTTACAGAGTAAACTTAAAGAAGATACATACAAGCAGCTTTCAGAATCGGTGTGGCTTTTGAGACGCACTACACGCAGGTAACCAGCAGATGTCGCCCTTGTGAGGATTTCTCGTCGTCTCTTCCAATCATCTAACAAAACTGAGGCGCCGTTTGGAAACAGAAGCGTAATTTGATTGGTCAGTTTAAAATAACGCTTCTTTAACGTATGTCGGACTTTACATGTTTTATTCCTTGACTCCTCGCTATAAATAACTGTGGCATCATCAGGATTCAAAGTATAATTCGCAGAGAAACAGCTGAAAAACTGTATAAAAATATAATTTAGTAGTTATATATATGTTATAAATTAGTAGTGTTTAAAAGTTTTCATTGAGGTGGTCAATAATGGCATCTTAAATAAACAAACAATTCAAAAACATTCACTTATTCCTCACTATTTTATACTTGTGAGAAAGAGGCACTATTAGAGAATGTCACAGGACAGAAATGAGAAAGTGGAAAAGATATAACAAAATATTAAACAAATCATACAGTCTGCTGTAGAATTCAGCCAAGATTATATGGGGATCATCTCATAGAGTTCAACAAAACAATAGAGTACAAAAACATAGAGTACAAAAAAAAAAAAAAATTTTCCTCATCATTTTAATAAATTTGAACACACAGCAAAACAACAAATATTGTGAAAAACAATAATAAAAAAAAATATTTTCCAGTTAATTTTATAATCAAAGTAATATATCTTTGAAGTATCTTTGAAAAAACAGAAGGACCAGACCCATAAAACTATTTGTGCATAAAATCCAGGTAAGTTTGTAACAGTTTGTAGATTAAACTTTATTCTCAATGGCCAAATGTATGTGGACACCTGACCATCACAAAAAAACTCTGAAATGAACACACATTGGTCTTTGTTTTTATCTATTTTGTTAACTATTTATATGCTTCTGGGAAGGTTTACAACTACAGTACAGCTGTCAGAATTTTCTGCCACAAAATTAGTTAGGTCAGCCATTGTTGTCTGGTAAGGCGGTCTGAGCTGCAGTTGGTGTTCCAGTTCATCCTAATGGTGTTCACTGGGGTTGAGATCAGGGCTCTCAAATACTCTCCAACTTTAACACACCATGTCTTCATGGTGCTTCTTTGTGCAGAGGAAATTGTCATCCTGAAACATGCTCTTAATCATGCTCTAAGTTCCAGTGAAGGAAAATTGTAATGTTATGTTACATAAAGACATTCAATATAATTGTAAACTTTTAACTGTGTGGCAACAGTTTGTTCGAAGAACCAATACAGGTGTGAGGGTCTGCACATACTTTTGGAGCATCTTTTGGTAATTGTGTAAATTATGAATACACCAGTTAAATTCTGAATAAATCAGTGTTATTTCAGACTGGACAGGATTTTAATATACATATAATCAGTCCATTAAAAGGTAACTGCTGCTTTGTAAATATAAAAATAAACCTGAGATTTGTAAATCAGTAAATGTAAATGTGATCAAATGTGTTACCTACTGGCTACCATTTTTTGAAACTTTAGCATTTTGCAGAGAAGTTATAATGTTTATTATATAGAGAGGTTTTAATGTTTATTTCCTTATATAATATGAACTAAAAAGCTGCCTAAAGGAAAATATCAATAACAGGGAAAAAACTATTAAGGAAGTAAAATGCAATAAAAATCTTTGTCACATCTTCATTACAGCAAAGTGAAATTCTTTGTTCACATATCTCAGCTTTGAAATTTGGGGTCAGAGCACAGGGTGATCCATGATACAACACCGCTTGAGCAGTGACGGTTTACGGCCTTACTTTAGGGCCCAACGGTGGCAGCTTGGCAGTGCTGGGGCTCGAACCCCAATCAACAACCCAGAGCCTTAACCGCCTGAGCCACCATGAAGTGTTTGGAGTACATCAAACAATTATCCAATAGGATTTAAATGATCCAATAGGATTTGTTTTATAAAATGATCATGCAGAAAATATATAATTATGAAAATAATGTGTCATTAATAGCCAAACAATTTCTTGTCTTCTTTCTTTAGCTGATTTTTCCAATGACTATAACTGAGTAAATGTTCAGATGACACTTGCCCTGTACAGATCTGTGTTTACTTCAGCTGCTGTAAATCACAGAAGCAGAAGCATCAGACCTGCACCAAAAGATGAAAGTGACAGTGACGTGACATACGCCTAAGTATGGTGACCCATACTCAGAATTGGTTCTCTGCATTTAACCCATCCAAAGTGCACACACACACAGCAGTGAACACACACACACACCGTGAACACACACCCGGAGCCGCGGGCAGCCATTTATGCTGCGGCACCCGGAGAGCAGTTGGGGGGGTTTGCTCAAGGGCACCTCAGTCGTGGCCGGCCCGAGACTCAAACCCACAACATTAGGGTTAGGAGTCAAATTCTCTAACCATTAGGCCACGACTGCCCAGAATGATGCATTATTAAAGCATAAAAGCATTAATTAGTTAAGGACTATTTAATTTATATTTATGTGACACATACACATTTTCTTATCTGTAAGCAGCACCAGTGATATTAATTTTGACATTAGCATACTCCTCATCATGCTCTTGGGTCTCTATCACTCTGTCATGCCGAAACTGGACAGTAGCATACTGAACCAGCTCATCAGCAGTAGAGCCAGAGGCCTGGATTGGAGAACGTCCTGGCTTCCTGTGCTGGATACTAGCATAATGAAGATCGTTCTGATTGACCAGGTCTGGATGAGGTGTTGGACTTTTGTTTGCAGGACTCTTGTTAACAGTGCTGTAGGCACATTCCTACAGATGGAAAGATACATTTTGCAGGTAATCAATGAGCAAATCATCTCACAGTCAGAGTTAGTTGGATAGGTGTGTTTGTGCTATAATTGTAGCTGGCTATGAGCTTAAAACTATTTATTGTTATGTTGATATGTGGTTACACACATTTTTGAAAACAGGTTTAAAATGAGAAAATCCACTCTGAGGTAGGGCTGTCGCTTTTATAACTGATATACGAACATCCGAACATGAAAAATTCCTATTCAAGCTACAGTTTGGCAAATAAATATTAATGCACAGCCTAATCGCATTAGACAGCTTTTAATTTTGTTGTTTAGCATCTGATACAGCAGCGGGCATCCAAAAAGTTTCGAATCCCTTCTTGACCAATCAGTAAATAAAGCTAATGATACTAAAATGGAAAATAAAAGCAAGCAGCAGAGCTGGGGTATAAAGTAGGTGTTTTTGGCAACGTTTAGTGAAGAACATATTTTAAATTTTCTGTCAAAAGTTATAAGAATGCTCTTTGTGTAATGTTGATTATTACTTCAAATTTCTACAACTATTCATGTACCATTTCAACAATAGGTGTTACATACATATGCTCCTTTTCTTAACGCACAAAACATCCAACACCTGGATAAATATTGTCATTAGAAAATCACAGCTAGCAGTGATGGGGGTAAAGGAGCGGCTTTAGACTGTGATGGTTTTTCCAACATGAGTATATAACGATTGAATGCTTTTAATAAATTTTTTTGGCAAAATATATATTTTTGGTTTCATAACGTTGTTAGAGGCAGAACAAAAAACTATGTGCCCAGAGAAAAACCTGTGGTATAATTTAGAATACTCTTTTAAAAGGAAATAAACAAACTACCTAAGTAAATAACAAACTAAGTTCACTAGTTAGTAACTAACTTACTAAGATCAAAGCACCAAAACACACTGTATCATTCCATAGTGTTTTAATAGACTTGCCTGACTTGACTTTTCATCTTCAGCTGTACCACGGCGTCTCTTTCTCCTATCAACAAAAATAATGTTATAGTACATTCTGTAAATATTAACATAATGACGAATGTATGTATTTGCTTACCTGATGAATGAAACACCAACAATTGCAAGTAAAAATCCACATCCAAAAATGATTCCAGGTAATACATACAGAAGCACACTCCTGCCCCCTGTGTACAGGTAAATATTACTCAGCTGTAAATCATTCACTTTTATTGATGCTACTGTTCATTGTTGTAATAACTGTTATACCATTTAATGTGAGACCCACTTCAGGTGCTCTCTGACTCCCGTATTTATTCTCAGCCACACAGTAAAACCATCCACTGCTGCTGGAGGTCAGTGTGAAGCTGTAACTCTGTCCAGATCCTACAGGTGAGCTTTCTTTCACCTTATACCAGGTGTAGCTCTGTACAGGTGGGTTAGCATCACTGCTGCAGGTCAGAGTCACTGAACTGCCCTCCACTATCTCACCAGAGGGACTGATGGACACTGAGACATTCTTTGGAGGATCTAAAACAGACAAGACAGTAAGGATACAAAGGAAAAACCTACTGACAGGTCACAGGTTACTATGGGTAAGGAAGTTATATCATTGAACATCATAATCATCATTAACTCACACAGAACATTAAGAGACAGAGCAGTAGAGGATCGACTTCCATGTTTATTCTCAGCCCTGCACGTAAACTCTCCACTGTCCTCAGATCTGATCCTGCTCATGGTGAAGGTGTTTCCTCTACTTATAGAGGATGTTCCCTTAAACCAGATGTAGCTTTCTACAGGTGGGTTAGCATCACTGCTGCAGGTCAAAGTCACTAAACTGTCCTCCACTATCTCACCAGAGGGACTGATGGACACTGAGACTCTCTTTGGAGGATCTAAATATAGAATCATAAAATGCACACTGAAAGAGTTTTTTAACAATCAGACTATGAAAGTCATCATCAGTCTGTTTCACTGCAGTTGTACATTAATTTACCTAAAAAGAAACAGCAGTGAAATTGTAGAAAATGTCATAACATTGCTGATGTTAGTGTAAGTGACATGACAGTATGAATACTAAAACAGTATGTATTCTAATATATAGGTGTGTATGAACTTTGCAGGTACGAGTGTTCTTGACTTTATATATACAAGGGTTTGTCAGTGCAAAAATGCTAGCTTGCAAGTATGCTAATAAACAGCTATGCTAATATTCAAATGTGTTCTTATGCAGCTATGCTAACAGAAATGTATGCTAATATTCTTTTATATTGTGCACCCCTGATCAGAGAGCATCCAGTGAAACTTCATATCAGCTGATGACTTGTGTAAAGGAAAAAGGTTTAAAGTCATGTCATAACACATTTACTTGCTTTGATGTTTGCTCCTGTTTCATTACTTTTGAGATTCATGTTACATGTGGATTCAGCATGAACTTTTAGTGTTGTTAGCTGGGCTATCAAGTTTCAAGTTTATTTGTATAGCGCTTTTTACAATGGGCTTTGTCTCAAAGCAGCTTTACAGAACATAAACATAGAACAGAAGGTAAACATAAGGAGAAACATAGAGAATTAATATAGTAAAAAATTTAAGATACTGTATATATAGTTCACAGTGTGTATGTACATGTATACAGTATATCCCCAATGAGCAAGTCTGAGGTGACTCAGGCAGCAGTGGCAAGGAAAAACTTCCTTAAATTCGTAAGGAAGAAACCTTGAGAGGAACCAGACTCAAAGTGTCACACACTGAGCATGACAGTCCCTCATTTGGGTCTTTTGTCAAAGGAAAAACTTTTTAACTATTTATCTACATATATTTAATATGCCGCAGCGCCCAAAATGTATCTGTCCGCACCGCTGTCTCTATGTAACCGGGCAGGAATCAAGCGCGTCTCCCCTGGAGTTCTTGGTCGAAAAATAACACTATTGTATCTGGGTAAGATTTAACGCAACAACCAATGAAAAAAAACATTCATTAGAGAGGGTATTTTCGATGGTGGGTTTGAACAAAACCTAAACACAAAACAGCTTGTCTCTGGACGGGACATTGTCCTCAATCATGACCCTAAAATTGTCTGGGCTTGAGCCGAACTGTTTTAAATGGGAGCAACATTACAAATGATAAAGGAGTCCAAAAAGGCAACAAACACTTACAATAAACACCACCAGTCATAATTTCTCTCTCTCACACACACAAACACACGCACATGCACGCACACACACACACACACACACACAGACACACACACACAAATTAATAAATGGAAATTGAACAAATACTTTGTATTTGGTTAAAATGTGGTTGGTGATCCTGGTGAAACATAGTTTTCTTCTTTTTTTGGTGTGTGAGTGTGTGTGTGTGTGTGTGTGTGTGTGTGTGTGTGTGTGTGTGTGTGTGTGTGTGTGTGTGTGTGTGTGTGTTTGTGTTTTAGGCTGCTGGTGGTGGTGGTGGTGGTGGGGGATCGCTGGGGGGTTGGAGATGTCACTCTTGCCTGTCTTCAAAACTTGAGAGCCTTGTGTTAGTGTAATAAGTGAATGAATCAGTCTGTACTTACATTGTACATCAAGAGTGACAGCAAGGGAGCGATAACTTTGTCCCTGTACAGAACATCTGTAGCTGCCTGCATCCCGCTGACTGACTGATGGCAGATGGAGCGGGTTAGAGGAGGAGAAATAACTTCCATCTTTGTACCAGGCCAATATTGGGGTCTCAGTCAGACTGCAGGAGGTTTTACATGTGAGAGTAACTTCATCTCCCTCAACAACTCCACCAGGAATCCTCTCCACCCAGAGATCTGTGCATGAGAGGAAAGAAGGAAAACATGCAGTGAAGACTATGGACATTCTTGACTAATTATTAACTTAATTAATAAAATGTATATTTTATTTAACATACATTATATATGTATTCAATATGTATATTGTATATAGAGAATATATATATACACTTTAAATTAAATGTGTGTGTGTGTGTGTGTGTGTGTGTTTGTGTGTGTGTGTGTGTGTGCGTATGTGCGTATGTGCGCGTGCGTGTGTGAAATAAACCAGGAAATCTTTCAAATAAACTCAGTAGTACTATCCTTTGAGCCTAGGGCTATCCTGCTAATCACTCATATTAATGATATCAGGATGGTACCTGGCCACAAAGCCATTAAATACTCAGGCTGTGTTCTTTATTCTGTAGATAATTTCACCTGGATGCTGTAGATCTGTAGCCACGTGCTGCTACTGTAATCGTAAATACTGTTGTGTTGCTCATGTTAGATTTCGTATTTAAAATCCAACACATTAGGTACTGTACAGATGTTTGTCTTTAAACTTGTAAACCTGTATAATGTAATGATTTATAATGTCACTATTTAGGCTTAGCCAGAGAAACATGTTTCGTTTTTATCTTTTATTGAACTCTAATCTACACCCAGATTTCTGTAAATCTGCTTTGGGAGATTTGTTTGTTGTTAAAAGTTCACTATACAAGTCCAAATAAATTGAACTGAAATGTAAATGAGACAATTAGATCATGTTCATGACTCTACTTTATAATTATCTTCAATGGTTGAGTGACACCATTTTATGGAAGCGAGTTAATTATTGTTCTGTTTATTGTTCAATAAATGTTCATACATTTCATGAACAGTATTGATATATAAATTGTGTCTAAAGCACATTTAAACTGGAATCTTTATTTTTTAATTATTTTCTTATTTGTTCTTTGTAATTATTTATCAATAGCAAACATTTGCAACATATTTATTGATCAAACATTAAACATGTTTTAGGTCTTGTAAACACTGCACACTAGTGACATCTGATGGTCAACAAACCGTTAAACATATTTGCTCATAGAACCGAGAAGGCTGGAAAACAGTGACTTAGAAAGTATTTAATATTTACAGATTGATGACAAGTTGGTGAAATTTAAACATAGAAACAATGCTGTTGTTAAAAATATTTTATTATTTATTATTATTATTTTATTATTATTTATTTAAATATTTAAATATTTTGTTTAAAGAAAAATTAACTTCTTAAATGTCAAATGATGGTGTAAGTTTTGTCAGTGTAAAATATTTTATAACGAATAAAGTACAGTGTGTTATGATTTCAGCTGATGTGGCTTACCTGTGACAGTAAGTTCAACTCCATCTCTACCTTGATACTTTTCTACTGGGTTTGTTATAAATCTGAAGTAGTATTTGCCTTGGTCCTGTTCTGTCACATCACTCAGTCTGAGTCGGCAGTCATTCCAGTAGTTTCTGAGGTAATGAACCCTGTCTCTGTACTTTGGGTCTAAAGACAGATCAGGAGGCTCTTTATCTGTAACCAACTGTCTGGTCCAGAAAGGTCTCTGAACTGTGTAACCAGTTGGATATGTGTATGTGCAGCCCATGTTCACTGTCGATCCCTTTAGAGCACAGATGGAGCTCGGTGTATAAGTCACACTCCAACTCCACTGGGACACGACTCCTGCAACACAGAATACAGAAAAGTGATACAGGGCTCTCAAGTGTCACACATTGAGAGTCACAGTCCCTCATTTCGGTCTTTTGTCACGCTCTCCCGCCACACATTGTATTTGTCTCACAGAAAAACTGACTATTTATCATATATTTAAACTGCCGCAGCGCCCGCTGTCTCTGCCCCTTTTCCACTGAGGCAGTTCGAGTGCTGGTTCGGAGCCGCAGCCTAATTTAGAACCAGTTCTTTCTGTTTCGACCGCCAAAGCACCGGCTCTGAACCAGGAAAAGTGGTTCTTAAGTAGCACCAAAACGTTGCTGGTCTAAACTTAAGAACCGCTTGGGGCGGGAACTGTGGGCGGGGCTGTGGGCGGGAACTGTGGGCGGGGCTACTGTTAGCGCATGTGATAATGTACCTTAAGTATACTAATGTTTAATACACTTTTACTTTACCGCGATATGATACGTTATCAGCACACATGATAGTAGGTAGCTACATGCTAAGGCTAATATTTTTTCTGTGTTAACCATAAAATAACGTTATGTACTTTATCGATTACAACCTCCGTTTATACAGATTACACGGAGCTGCACGTACACGTTTTATTCGCCGCGTTTGGATGCCGATGTGGGGTCACAAAGCCATGAGCGTTAACAGTAAAGCAACATCCGCCATTGTTGTGTTCGTGTTTGCCGCTGCTGCGGTAACGTTGCTGGGACACGTGACACGTATACAGTGACGTCACACTCGGCGCTGTGACGCTCTCTAACCGGTGGAAAGGCAAACCGGTTCTTAGAAGGTTCGCCAGTGGAACCAACTTTGAACCAGCACCAGCGCTAGCTCTGAACCAGCACCAGCGCTAGCTCTGAACCAGCACCAGCGCTAGCTCTGAACCAGCACCCGGGTCTTTCCGGTGGAAATATGAACTCTGGCAGGAATCAAGCGCGTCTCCTGCTGGAGTTCTTAGTCGAACCTGACACTTATCAGCCAATCAAAAAAAGAGGTTACACAATAGCCAATCAGAAAATAGCACTATTGTATCTGGGTAAGAATTAACGCAACAAAAAATGAAAAAAGTCATGATCTCCTGTTGTAATGTTACAACAATTTCACAACTTGTTTGACACAAACAATGACATTTTGACTGCTGTTAGAGAAAGTTTCATGTTGATGATGGATGCCTGAGTCTGACATCTCAGGGTCATGCAGTTCAGAGAGAGAGAGAGAGAGAGAGAGAGAGAGAGAGAGAGCTGGAAAAAAAGGAACTTAACACAGAATTGCTGATGCTGAAAGTCATTACTGGCACTAAGTACAAAGTTGCATTAAAAGAAGGACAAATAACTCACTTGAAATCATGAGCAGAAAGAACAGAGGAAGAGGAGGAGTCAATCTGCGTGACATCATCAGTGCAGCCTGTAGATGAAGAAAACACTGTTATGTGTTAATAATTGTAACACAAAGTGCTGTGCATATATATATATATATATATATATATATATATATATATATATATATATATATATATATATATATATCCTTTACATTACAGTTCAGTTCAGTGTGTGAGGAGGAAGAACACAAAGTAAAGAGAATGGCTTTAAATCTGATCTTTAATCTGTGATATATATTGGATATACACACATCTCCTATTGCTCTGAGACAATGTTTTCTAATAAAAATGACTGAGTGTCACTTTACACTTGACCTATAAAGAATGAACAGTTTAATTTCAGTTCCTGCACAAAAATAATACTTTAGTTAGGAAAATCAAACTGCATAAGTTGTTTAAAAAACTTTCTGACCTCATTAATAGATGATTATCTCCTGCATCCAGGAAAAATAACAGCGGCAGCTCTGAGGGTTTAAACTATTAAACTGTCCAAGTCAAAATATGTTGCTGGTTAATGTATCTTCCTCTTTATTTGCTGAGTTAGTCCTTCCTCCTTCTTGTTATGAAACACCCCCAAACACTTATAGTTAGAATTCTTCTTTATATCTGCAACACAGAATACAGAAATGTGTTGATGATGGATGTCTGAGTCTTAGACCTCTCAGGGTCATGTAGGTCAGAGAGAGAGAAAGAGCTGCAATAAAGAGGAACTTAACACAGAACTGCTGATGCTGAAAAGCATTACTGACACTAAGCACAAAGTTAAATAAAAAAAAAAAATAGGACAAATAACTCACTCGAAGCCATAAGCAGAAAAAGCAGGGGAAAAGGAGGAGTCAATGTGAGTGACATCATCTGTGCAAATAAACCTGCTGTGTTTATAACTGTAAAGCAAAGTACTGTGTATATATATATATATGTGTGTGTGTGTGTGTGTGTGTGTGTGTGTGTGTGTGTGTGTGTGTGTGTGTGTGTGTGTGTGTGTGTTAATTACGACTGTGTCCTTTACACTACAGTTCAGTGTGTGAGGAGGAAGAACACAAAGTAAAGAGAATGGCTTTAAATCTGATCTTTATTATGTGATATGAATTGGATATACACACGTCTCCTATTGTTCTGAGACAATGTTTTCTAATAAAAATGACTGAGTGTCACTTTACACTTGACCTACAAAGAATGAACAGTTTAATTTCAGTTCCTGCACAAAAATAATACTTGCTCATCACCAACGTACTGATTTCGCACACCTGCTCCTCATTACACTGGCCTATATAAGCACCACATTCGCTCCATTCCAGCGTCCGTTATTGTTTACTGTTTCCTGTGTGTTTACTCGGCCTGCTCGTTTCATTAAACCCTGTTTTGCTGGTGCCTCGGCTTCTGCCTCCTTCACTTCGCCTAACAGAATAACGGACCGAGAAGACAAAGAGAAAGCAAAGGACAGGATCCGCCGGGCTCTTACCTCGCGATGGATCAACAACCCAGCACGGCTTCCGATTCAGTTTGGGACCTCATAGCCGCTTTCCCTTCAACCCCCACCCCCGCTTCCACCGGCAGCCCCATGGCGCTTCTGGTTGCCTTTTCCGGAGAAGCTTCAGAATGCCGCGGTTTCCAGCTCCAGGTGAATCTATATATTGAGATGCAACCACAGCGATTCCCCACCGAACGATCCAAGGTAGCGTTCTCCTCCGGGTGGAGGAGGCTACGACTACTACTCAGGCAAACATCGAGCACTATGAATACCGGGTCATGCCGTATGGCTTATCCATCGCTCCAGCCGTCTTCCAGGGGTTCATGAACGAGGTACTTCGGCCCTATCTCCACAGGTTCGTCATGGTCTACATAGACGACATCCTGATCTACTCCCGGAATCGGGAGGAACACCTGAGACACATGCGTGCCGTCCTGGAGGTACTGTGTTCACATCGGCTCTACCTGAACCTCTCGAAGTGCGAGTTCCACCGCCATACTATCCCCTTCCTGGGCTACATCATCAGTGTGGAGGGGATCCAGATGGACGAAGGAAAGGTAAAGGCAGCGAGAGAGTGGCCCGTTCCTGAGTCGATCAAGGAGCTCCAGCGTTTCCTGGGTTTCGCGAATTTCTATCTCCTCAGGGGTAAAGCCCGATCCCTGTGGTGGACCAGGGAGGCTCAGGAGGCCTTCAACGAGCTTCGCCAACGCTTCTGTAGTGCTCCTGTTCTGCGTCACACTGACCCCCGGAGGCCCTTCATGGTCGAGGTTGACGCGTCTTCTAGAGTGAACTGACCGCTCCTCCATTCCAGTGTCCGTTATTGTTTACTGTTTCCTGTGTGTTTACTCTGCCTGCTCGTTTCATTAAACCCTGTTTTGCTGGTGCCTCGGCTTCTGCCTCCTTCACTTCGCCTAACATTAGTTAGGAAAATCAAACTGCATAAATTAAAAAAAAACAATTCTGACTTTGTGAAAAAGCGGCCAAAAAAGTCCCATAAACTTGAATGGGAAATTCCTAAAATTTCACCCTAGAAACCGAGTGCCGAGATTTTCCACGTGCAAACACCATTCACATTTTCTTCAGGAAATATCGAATATTTAACTTTTATTTAAACTTTCCACACTGGTAAAATGACTGTTGAAGTACAATATTGTGCAACATAAAGATATTATTAAGCAACATTTCTATGTCAAAATAACTTGATTTATTTAGCTTGGCCTAAGCTTTATACTGCACTGCACTGCTCTGATTGATGCAGCACCGTCCTCAAATATTCAAGGTTCTTTTCATCCCTCTGAAATCATCAAGGCTCTATATTCAGGGTAGGAAATGTAAACATCATCTTTCAGCTCTACCAGACATCCTTCCATATACCTCTGCTAAGCAACAGATGCATTTGAGATGCCAAAAGGAATTCTAACCCATATATGGAGCCACCAGTTTGTTATGAACACAATGCATGTTCTGCTATCTTTATTCCCAAAGCCTTGATGATAGGTTTTGCCCAAATCGAACACAATAAACCAGAAGATCCCCCTAGGTTTTCCAGGATCTGTGGGATGGTGTGGCTACCAGGGTGTCTTCTTTCTCACACACGACTGGGGAAGGATAGGGTGATATCCACTTGTATGTCTAGCCAGGTCTCAGTAAGACCTGTATGTGTTTTTTACCTCTTGATACAGGGGTTGAGGAAAGGCATCGTGTAACTGTCTATCACATGCAGCCATCCATGAGTGGTGTGAGCAGCAGTACCACCTCTTTATCTGTGGTATATTCTGCCAACTTTGCTCAATGTCACACTGGTCACTACACATTTCTGACAACTCTGCCACCTAATGATCACTACTGTTAGACTTTGGAGATTATATTTTGTTCACACCGGCACCTTTGTATTGTCCAGCAAAGGCATTGTCCTCGTCACTGCAGCCACCTTGACTATTCTGGGTCGAGAATAGACGGTTTGAGAAAAGCAGCAGTTCCCAAGTGTTTTGTATGGTTTAGTTTGTGTATACAAATCTTTCTGTGATACACTTTTCACACAGTTGAACTTCACAAAAAACACTTTTTTCTGACACATATTTGACGTCATTCTTTGTGCTCACAGACACTTGCTTTCTCTCTTTGGCCGAACTTGTTAAAAATCAGACATGTTTGAAAAAGATCAAGACGACAACAAATATTTGAATTTTGTTACCACAGTTAAAAAAATTGGCTACATGGTTTTTATTCATCCCATTTACGCAATATATTATACAATTTTTTAAATATTTTTTATATAATAAAAAATTATACAAAGGGTTTGATCGTTTATTTCTTCATGCTTTTTTTTTCCTAATTCTTAAGTCCTAATTCTTATATTTTGTTATGGTGACAAATGTTTTATAAAACGTTTTATTGACTATTAATGCAGAATTTTAACATTGTATTTTAACGTCTGATTAATGAACAAAATGTCAAAATAAGAAAAAATCTTTCAATTTTTTCTAATTGAAAATCTAATAGGGGGCACAGTGGCTTAGTGATTAGCACATTCGCCTCACACCTCCAGGGTTGGGGGTTCGATTCCCTCCTCCGCCTTGTGTGTGTGGAGTTTACATGTTCTCCCCGTGCCTCGGGGGTTTCCTCCGGATACTCCGGTTTCCTCCCCCGGTCCAAAGACATGCATGGTAGGTTGACAGGCATCTCTGGAAAATTGTCCGTAGTTTGTGAGTGTGTGAGTGAATGAGAGTGTGTGTGTGCCCTGTGATGGGTTGGCACTCCGTCCAGGGTGTATCCTGCCTTGACGCCCGATGACAGGCTCCCCGTGATGAGCGGTAGAAAATGAACGAATGAATGAAAATTTAATATTTATAAAGTACTATAAAGTAGTAAAACATGCCATTCCACTTTGCAGCATCGCAAGCTGCGGTTCTCTACACTGTTAGAGAGACATGTGACAAGTGATGCATGATATTTATTTAATGTTCCTAGCCTTAAACATTTTCACAATCAACTACTAACTATAATTTGTGACATTTCTTTTTAACTAATGCCATATACAAGAACAAATATTCATTTAGATGTAAGAAGAAGAAAAAACAAACAAACAAAAAAAAACAACAGAGATGGTAACAGGTGCCAGTGAACACTACAATAAAGTAAAACAGGAAAAGGGTGACAGGTATGTAACCATATCATATGTGCACTTACAATCTTACTCTACTCATTTGTTGTACGTTTGTGTAAAGCTTTCCATTTTTAAACATTTAAAGTTGAAAAAATGTGAATTTGCAACTTTCCCTTAAAAATACTACTGTACCTTACCTTTTTTTATCTGTTTCTTTTAATCTTTCCATTCTTATTTAAGTGAAAATTCACTACTCTGTATTTTATTTTGTTACTTAAGTAAAAATAGCTCTTACGTTTGTTTTTCTTCCACTACAGATAAAGTAATTTCCTGTGTAATTAGGAGGAAAGAGGAAGGCAGGAGTTACTCTGAAATGTAATGCTTTTTTATTTTATAGATTTAGCATCTTTATCTTCACTGTCAGGTCCTTAAAGACTTCAAACTACATATCACAGAATCCATTGCAGCCAACTAACACTAATATACTGTATAGTGCAGAGATACAGCCTTTATATAAATAACACATTATATTATTTTTCCAAGTTTTATCAATAGTGTGAAGTAAATCTGAAAAGAGGGAACAGAGAGGTTTTAAATGACAAATAGACAGACATGATGTGGGCTTAAAAAAGAGAAGAATAGTTTCACATTTACACATTCGGGGAATTTTAGTTCGGTATAAGTTCAAATATGCTGTCGGTGTGACATCAGAAACGTTAGAGTACATCAGTAGTACTAAACAACAGAAAAGTGTAAAATATGTGACGCGACATAAAATGATGCTGCATAGAATCTGTGAAATGGAAGACTGTGAAAACAATAACTTGAGTTGTACAGCAAAATGCTTTCTCACATTTTTTTGCAAAGTGTGTTGGTTTAGCAGATAAAGTATAAAATGTAAATTGTTAAGACAGGACAAAAACTTCACATTTAAAAAAAGTATCCATCAAAAACACATGACAATGACACATGACAATATAATGTTCAGAGATGGAAATCTATTAAGCTTCAACTATTTAAAGATTGAAATCAATATTGACCCACAGCTACAAAACGGAACTATTCTAGCATCAGTTTGCTCTTGTTTTTCAACCCAGAATCTGTTTTCTGAGATCATGTAGTAACAGCATACTAGCATTACATCAATGAAGCTTTTAATAAACATTTTTAGACTTTAATTATTTACAGCTTTCTTCAGCCTGGTGCTATTTTCAGTGATGAACAAATGCACTCACTACATCATTGTCGTAATCATGAGAGATGGACTGGGAATGAGGAAGACTCGAGTGGACCGTCTGTGTGAGAGAAAGAGAAATGTATCATGAGTTCATCCTTCTTTATAATTCTTTCCAGATCTGAATGTATGAGTGAAGTGTGTATCTGAAAACACTTACTGCAAGTGTGTAGTACACATCATTGGACCTGGTCTGAAGGTCAAGACCTGCGTACGTGTCATCAGGAGGACTGGAGGAAATGTTCTGTGTGAAGATTATAATGTGTTTAGTGTTTGGCAGTACTGAAAGTCACACTGTGTCATTCTGTCCAGTTACAGTTCACTTACCTGACTAGACTTGACATTATCAGCTGAACCTCCTGTTCTCTTTTTCCTAAAAATGAGCAATAATCAGATGGTTCATACTTCTGATATTTTACACAAGTGAATGAAAAAGACACATGCTTACCTCATGAATAAACCAACAATAATGGCAAGTGAACATCCAAAAGTCACTCCAAGAACAACAAACAGAAGTACACGCTTGCCCTCTGTGTAGAGATCAGTATTAGTCTGCTGTAACTCATTCACCTTTATAGATGCTACTAAAGATTATTTATTATAAGCTGTGATACCATTTAATGTGAGACCCACTTCAGGTGCTCTCTGACTCCCGTATTTATTCTCAGCCACACAGTAAAACCATCCACTGCTGCTGGAGGTCAGTGTGAAGCTGTAACTCTGACCAGATCCTACAGGTGAGCTTTCATTCACCTTGTACCAGGTGTAGCTCTGTACAGGTGGGTTAGCATCACTGCTGCAGGTCAGAGTCACTGAACTGCCCTCCACTATCTCACCAGAGGGACTGATGGACACTGAGACATTCTTTGGAGGATCTAAAACAGACAAGACAGTAAGGATACAAAGGAAAAACCTACTGACAGGTCACAGGTTACTATGGGTAAGGAAGTTATATCATTGAACATCATAATCATCATTAACTCACACAGAACATTAAGAGACAGAGCAGTAGAGGATAGACCTCCATGTTTATTCTCAGCCCTGCACGTGAACTCTCCACTGTCCTCAGATCTGATCCTGCTCATGGTGAAGGTGTTTCCTGTACTAATAGAGGATGTTCCCTTATACCAGGTGTAGCTCTGTACAGGTGGGTTAGCATCACCGCTGCAGGTCAGTGTCACTAAACTGCCCTCCACTATCTCACCAGAGGGACTGATGGTGTTGTGGAAGTTTTGAGGTTCAACAGAATTAAAGCATAAAATATCACACCAATAGGCACGGGCAAGAGTATTAAGGTTTCACAGTTTATTGCGTTCAGCTTTGCAGAAGGACCCAACACTCTACGTGTAAAATCAGAGAGGAAGGTCCCCGATTATTGATAACATCAGGATTTTATAGACAGGAATAAAATTAAACATGACATGTAAAACCAAAACATCATCCACCATTGGCGTAGAAACATCTTCTGACCAAACTAATCCCACGGGAACAGTAAAGGTCTCACAGGAAAGGTCTGATTAAAAGCAGTTTTAGGAACAAGCAACTGTAATCTCTAGTCACAATAACTACCAGCCATGGGAAATACAGAAGCCTAGAAGGACAGATTCACGTGAACATCTCTGAAAGAAAAATTTCCACTACAATTCCCCCCTTTTGTCCCTGGGACAATACACAAAATTTTACTAATCATTAATCTGTAACAAAATCTAAACTCTAAATGATAGATACCAGTTTTGTTAATCAACTAATTAATCTACAACATTGTTAATCAGCTAGAATATAATCACTTAAATCTTAAGCTAAGCTTAATCATGTACAATCTCAGATCAGCGTATCACTTCCCTTGTAGGGTTCACATGAATGCTTCATAAAATACATGATCTTTAGTGGATAATATCGCTTTATTGGTGAGTGTGAGTGAACTATGACCACACCTGGATACCTAAACCTTGCTAAAGTACATACTCCTCCCCAGTTACGGGGTAGGGCTAGATACACGTTTTTACCACAGACCCAGTACCAGTCGTCAGCCCTGAGTAATGTGCCGGTGTCAGATGGATGAATGAGGGAACACTCTGCCTGTGGGCAGGTTCCGTCATCAGAATATGGGTAATATAAATGAGTGCACCTACGGCTGGCCGTATTACCTAACGGTATGTTTCCTGTTCCTACAAAACAGTGTGTGTAGTTCAATTTAGGAGGAGGCTGTGCAACAAATGTGTTAACTCTTGTTTGATTTACCTTGAATGTTCGTTTTGTCACACGTATTAGAGTCCGTAGACATATGGTGGTACCAGTTAAATCAGTCCTCCCAGGACCTCCACCTTCACACCATAGGGAGGCCGGTGAATTTATCACCAGACTCAAATGTGTGCCATTCTGGACTCTATAAGCATCCTGCTTCCACATGCAGTAAGAATTTCTACAGTATTGGGCTATGGCTTTCAATTCACTACCATTACTTTTCATGGGAATCATTGTGTGTTTACTCGCAGCTGTGGGGAGAATCATACACACATAACAAGACTCATTTATGATCATTTTGGCAGTGTAGTTGGCAAATTGCCAATAAGTGTTTTCATGCACGTCTCTGCGACTTCTACCAAAGGTGGAAGTCTTTTCTGCATTCCCTCTAATTAACAGGCAGATCATAAGGATGCCAATGATCCCTAAAACTCTTCAACTCTTCACTGAGACTCTCTTTGGAGGATCTAAATATAGAATCATAAAATGCACACTGAAAGAGTTTTTCAACAATCAGACTATGAAAGTCATCATCAGTCTCAGTTTCACTGCAGTTGTACATTAATTTACCTAAAAAGAAACAGAAGCAAAATTGTAGAAAATGTCATAACATTGCTGATGTTAATGTAAGTGACACGACAGTATGAATACTAAAACAGTATGTATTCTAATATATAGGTGTGTATGAACTTTGCAGGTACGAGTGTTCTTGACTTTATATATACAAGGGTTTGTCAGTGCAAAAATGCTAGCTTGCAAGTATGCTAATAAACAGCTATGCTAATATTCAAATGTGTTCTTATGCAGCTATGCTAACAGAAATGTCTGCTAATATTCTTTTATATTGTGCATCCCTGATCAGAGAGCATCCAGTGAAACTTCATATCAGCTGATGACTTGTGTAAAGGAAAAAGGTTTAAAGTCATGTCATAACACATTTACTTGCTTTGCTGCTTGCTCCTGTTTCATTACTTTTGGGATTCATGTTACATGTGGATTCAGCATGAACTTTTAGTGTTGTTAGCAGGGCTATCAAGTGTCACACACTGAGCATGACAGTCCCTCATTTGGGTCTTTTTAAAAAAACTTTTTAACTGTTTATCTACATATATTTAATATGCCGCAGTGCCAAAATGTATCTGTCCGCACAGCTGTCTCTATGTAACCGGGCAGTAATCAAGTGCGTCTACCTTGGAGTTCTTAGTCGAAAAAATAAGAGGCTACAATAGCCAATCAGGAGATGGAGATGTCACTCTTTCCTGTCTTCAAAACTTGAGAGCCCTGTGTTAGTGTAATAAGTGAATGAAACAGTCTGTACTTACATTGTAAATCAAGACTGACAGCAGGGGAGCGATAACTTTGTCCCTGTACAGAACATCTGTAGCTGCCTGCATCCCGCTGACTGACTGATGGCAGATGGAGCGGGTTAGAGGAGGAAATAATAATTCCATCTTTGTACCAGGTCAATATTGGGGTCTCAGTCAGACTACAGAAGGTTTTACATGTGAGAGTAACTTCATCTCCCTCAACAACTCCACCAGGAATCATCTCCACCCAGAGATCTGTGCATGAGAGGAAAGAAGGAAAACATGCAGTGAAGACTATGGAGATTCTTGACTAATTAATAACATAATTAAATATTTTCACATTTAGTTTAACATACATTACATATTATATGTATATTATATATGTGTGTGTGTGTATGTATGTATGTATATGAAATTAAACCGGAAATCTTTAAAATAAAATAATGTATCTTTCTGCTGCAGTATTTAAACTCAGTAGTACTATCCTTTGAGCCTAAGGCTGTCCTGCTAATCACTCGTATCAATGATATCAGAACTATACCTGGGCACAAAAGCATGTTTCCTTTTTATCTTCCTTGTGTCATCATTATTATCATCAAGTTTTTCTCAGATAACTTTATTCTTTTATTAGTGATTTAAAATCTACATATATATATATATATATATATATATATATATATATATATATATATATATATAAATCTGTAAATCATATACATGTCTGTTGTGTGAAGTTCACTATACAAAACCAAATAAATTGAACTGAAATGTAAATGAGACAGTTAGAACATGTTCATGACTCTACTTTATAATTATCTTCAATAGTTGAGTGACACCATTTTATGGAAGCGAGTTAATTATTGTTCTGTTTATTGTTCAATAAATTTCTATACACTTCATGAACAGTATTGATATATTAATTGTGTCTAAAGCACATTTAAACTGGAATATTTATTTTTTATTCTATTTATTATTTTCTTATTTGTTCTTTGTAATTATTTATCAATTGCAAACATTTGCAACATATTTAATGGTCAAACATTAAACATGTTTTAGGTCTTGTAAACACTGCACACTAGTGACATCTGATGGTCAACAAACCGTTAAACATATTTGCTCACATTTAATTACGAGAAGGCTGGAAAACAGTGACTTAGAAAGTATTTAATATTTACAGATTGATGACACATTGGTGAAATTTAAACATAGATATAATGCTGTTGTTAAAAATATTTTATTATTTATTCTTATTATTTTATAATTATTTATTTAAATATTTAAATAATTTGTTAAAAAAAAGTAACATCTTGAATAGAAAATGATGGTGTAAATTTTGTCAGTGTAAAATATTTTATAACGAATAAAGTACAGTGTGTTATGATTTCAGCTGATGTGGCTTACCTGTGACAGTAAGTTTAACTCCATCTTTACCTTGATACTTTTCTACTGGGTTTGTTATAAATCTGAAGTAGTATTTGCCTTGGTCCTGTTCTGTCACATCACTCAGTCTGAGTCGGCAGTCATTCAGGTTGTTCCCGAGGTAATGAACCCTGTTTCTGTACTGTGGGTCTAAAGACAGATCAGGAGGCTCTTTATCTGTAACCAACTGTCTGGTCCAGAAAGGTCTCTGAACTGTGTAACCAGTTGGATATGTGTATGTGCAGCCCATGTTCACTGTCGATCTCTTTAGAGCACAGATGGAGCTCGGTGTATAAATCACACTCCACTGGGACACGACTCCTGCAACACAGAATACAGAAAAGTGTTGTTGATACAGGGCTCTCAAGTGTCACACATTGAGAGTGACAGTCCCTCATTTCGGTCTTTTGTCACACTCTCCCGCCACACATTGTCTCGCAGAAAAAACTGAATCAAGTGCGTCTCCTGCTGGAGTTCTTAGTCGAGCCTGACACTTATCAGCCAATCAAAAAAGAGGCTACACAATAGCCAATCAGAAAATAGCACTATTGTATCTGGGTAAGATTTAACAAAACAACCAATGAAAAAAGTCATGATCTCCTGTTTGACACAAACAATGACATTTTGACTGCTGTTAGAGAAAGTTTCCCATATAATCAGCATGAGTTTTTCATGAGAGTCTGAGAGAGAAAGAGCTGAAAAAAGAGGAACTTAACACAGAATTGCTGATGCTGAAAGTCATTACTGGCACTAAATACAAAGTTACATTAAAAAAGGACAAATAACTTACTTGAAATCATGAGCAGAAAGACCAGAGCAAGAGGAGGAGTCAATCTGAGTGACATCATCAGTGCAGCCTGTAGATGAAGAAAACACTGTTTTAATATCATAAAAGGGCAAAAATAATAATTTTAATAATAATAATGTTAATAATTGTTAATGATTGTAACAAAGTGCTGTGCATATATACTTACACTTAATTACGACTGTGTCCTTTACATTACAGTTCAGTTCAGTGTGTGAGGAGGAAGAACACAGAGTAAAGAGAATGGCTTTAAATCTGATCTTTATTATGTGATATGAATTGGATATACACGTCTCCTATTGTTCTGAGACAATGGTTTCTAATAAAAATGACTGAGTGTCACTTTACACTCGACCTATAAAGAATGCACAGTCTAATTTCAGTTCCTGCACAAAAATAATACTTTAGTTAGAAAAATCAAACTGCATAAGTTGTTTAAAATCATTCTAACCTCATTAATAGATGATTATATCCTGCATCCAGGAAAAATAACAGCGGCAGCTCTGAGGGTTTAAACTATTAAACTGTCCAAGTCAAAATATGTTGCTGGTTAATGTATCTTCCTCTTTATTTGCTGAATGAGTCCTTCCTCCTTCTTGTTATGAAAAACCCCAAACACTTATAGCTAAAATTCTATTTTATATCTGCAACACAGAATACAGAAATGTGTTGATGATGGATGACTGAGTCTGAGACATCTCAGGGTCATGTAGGTCAGAGAGAGAGAAAGAGCTACAATAAAGAGGAACTTAACACAGAACTGCTGATGCTGAAAAGCATTACTGACACTAATCAAAGTCTTAAATGAAAAAAAGAAGGCAAAACAAACAAACAAACAAAAACAGAGATGGTAACAGGTGCCAGAGAACACTACAATAAAATAAAACAGGAAAAGGGTGACAGGGATGTAACCATATCATATGTGCACTTGATGACCCTGGAGAAACGTTGTCTCATGTCACTGTGTACTGCAACAGCTATATATGGTTGAAATGACAATAAAAGCTTCTTGACTTGACTTGACTTGACTTGACTTACTCACAATCTTACTCTACTCAGCTTTTGAACATTTGTTAAAGCTTTCCATTTTTAAACATTTAAAGTGAATTTGCAACTTTCCCTTAAAAATACTACCTTACCTTTTTCTTCATCTGTTTCTTTTAATCTTTTCATTCTGATTGAAGTGAAAATTCACTACTCTGTATTTTATTTTGTTACTTATGTAAAAATAGCTCTTATGTTTGTTTTTCTTCCACTACAGATGAAGTAATTTCCTGTGTAATTTGGAGGAAAGTGGAAGGCAGGAGTTACTCTGAAATGTAATGCTTTTTTATGAATCAACACACAAATCTGCTCAGACTAAACTTGGTTTATTGAGTATATAGTAAATATAATCATTGAAACCAAAGGGGTGAGTGTCAAAGTAAATAGACAGGAACATGAGATAATTTACAGTAGTGGAATTAACCTCACAACACCAACATTGATGTATAAATAAATAAATAAAATGATTTTGCATCTTCATCTTTAACATTTCCCAGAATCCATTGCAGCTAACTAGCACTAATATATAGTGGAGAGATACATCGTTTATATAAATAACACATTATATTAGCTTATTTTTACAAGTTTTATCAATAGTGTGAAGTAAATCTGAAAAGAGGGAACAGAGAGTTTTAAATGACAGAAATAGACTGACATGATGTGGGCTTAAAAAAGAGAAGAATAGTTTCACATTTACACAATCTGGGATTTTAGTTCAGTACAAGTTAAAATATGCTGTCGGTGTGACGTCAGAAACGTTAGAGTACATCAGTAGTACTAAACAACAGAAAAGTGTAAAATATGTGACACGACATAAAATGATGCTGCATAGAATCTGTGAAATGGAAGACTGTGAAAACAATAACATGAGTTGTACAGCAAAATGCTTTCTCACACTTTTTTGCACAGTGTGTTGTTTTGGCAGATAAAATATAAAATGTAAATTGTTAAGATAGGACAAAAACTTCACATTCACATGTAACAAAAGTATCCATCAAAAACACATGAAGTTACATACAATATAATGGTCAGAAATGGAAATCTATTAAGCTTCAACTATTTAAAGATTGAGATCAATATTGATCCAAAGCTTCAAAATGGAACTATTCTAGCATCAGTTTGCTCTTGTTTTTCAACCCAGAATTTGTTTTCTGAGATCATGTAGTAACAGCATACTAGCATTACATCAATGAAGCTTTTAATAAACATTTTTAGACTTTATTTATTTACAGCTTTCTTCAGCCTGGTGCTATTTTCAGTGATGAACAAATGCACTCACTACATCATTGTCGTAATCATGAGAGATGGACCGGGAATGAGGAAGACTCGAGTGAACCGTCTGTGTGAGAGAAAGAGAAATGTATCATGAGTTCATCCTTCTTTATAATTCTTTCCAGATCTGAATGTATGAGTGAAGTGTGTATCTGGAAACACTTACTGCAAGTGTGTAGTACACATCATTGGACCTGGTCTGAAGATCAAGACCTGTGTAAATGTCATCAGGAGGACTGGAGGAAACGTTCTGTGTGAAGATTATAAAGAATGTGTTTGGTGTTTTGAGGAATTCCTCCATATCTATCCATTCTATGATCATTACATAACAGCATTTGGAGCTACATTTAGTGATGAAAAGAGTCTAGAGCCAAGCTAGTTCCTCATGTTCATTATGATTAGGGTCTAGTGTTGATTATCTCTATTTCTTGTGCTGTTTTACAAGTAAGTTTGAGTCTTTTATGTTTCTATGCCAAGTGGTTTCCTAAAACAAATGACTATTGAAGTCACACTGTGTCATTCTGTCCAGTTATAAATAGGCTACAGTTAGTCCAGAATGCAGCTGCCAGAGTTCTCACTAGGACAAGAAAGTATGACCATATAACCCCAATTTTATCATCTCTACACTGGCTACCTGTTAAGTTTAGAATTGATTACAAACTGCTGCTACTTACGTACAAGGCTCTTAATCGTTTAGCTCCCATGTATCTAAATAGTCTTCTAACACATTACAATCCTACAAAAAAGACACATGCTTACCTCATGAATAAAACCACAACGATGACAAGTGAACATCCAAAAGTCACTCCAAGAACAACAAACAGAAGTACACTCTTGCCCTCTGTGTAGAGATCAATATTAGTCTGCTGTAACTCATTCACCTTTATAGATGCTAATAAGTTTTATTTATTATAATAACTGTTATACCATTTAATGTGAGACCCACTTCAGGTGCTCTCTGACTCCCGTATATATTCTGAGCCACACAGTAAAACCGTTCACTGCTGCTGGAGTTCAGTGTGAAGCTGTAACTCTGTCCAGATCCTACAGGTGAGCTTTCATTCAGCTTATACCGGGTGTAGCTCTGTACAGGTGGGTTAGCATCACTGCTGCAGGTCAGAGTCACTGAACTGCCCTCCACTATCTCACCAGAGGGACTGATGGTCGCTGAGACTCTCTTTGGAGGATCTAAAACAGACAAGACAGTAAGGATACAATGTAAAAATCTACTGACAGGTCACAGGTTACTATGGGTAAGGAAGTTATATCATTGACCATCATAATCATCATTAACTCACACAGAGCATTAAGAGACAGAGCAGTAGAGGATCGACTTCCATGTTTATTCTCAGCCCTGCACATAAACTCTCCACTGTCCTCAGATCTGATCCTGCTCATGGTGAAGGTGTTTCCTGTACTTATAGAGTGTCTTCCCTTATACCAGGTGTAGCTCTGTACAGGTGGGTTAGCATCACTGCTGCAGGTCAGAGTCACTAAACTGTCCTCCACTATCTCACCAGAGGGACTGATGGTGTTGTGGAAGTTTTGAGGTTCGAGAGAATTAAAGCATAAAATATCACACCAATAGGCACGGGCAAGAGTATTAAGGTTTCACAGTTTATTGCGTTCAGCTTTGCAGAAGGACCCAACACTCTACGTGTAAAATCTGAGAGGAAGGTCCCCGATTATTGATAACATCAGGATTTTATAGACAGGAATAAAATTAAACATGACATGTAAATCCAAAACATCATCCACCATTGGCTTAGAAGCATCGCCTGCTCATCTTCTGACCAAACTAATCCCACGGGAACAGTAAAGGCCTCACAGGAAAGGTCTGATTAAAAGCAGTTTTAGGAACAAGCAACTGTAATCTCTAGTCACAATAACTACCAGCCATGGGAAATACAGAAGCCTAGAAGGACAGATTCATGTGAACATCTCTGAAAGAAAAATTTCCACTACAATTCCCCCCTTTTGTCCCTGGGACAATACACAAAATTTTACTAATCATTAATCTGTAACAAAATCTAAACTCTAAATGATAGATACCAGTTGTGTTAATCAACTAATTAATCTACAACATTGTTAATCAGCTAGAATATAATCATTTAAATCTTAAGCTAAGCTGAATCATATACAATCTCAGATCAGCGTATCACTTCCCCTGTAGGGTTCACATGAATGCTTCATAAAATACATGATCTTTAGTGGATAATATGCTGTTTTTGTGGGGACAGGACCCGTATATAAAAAATATGCAGTTAAAGGCAAAGTATTAAGCATTAATCATGTCGTAACTTCACTACAAGTCACAGTCTCTACTGTCCGTATTCACCTTTGTCTGTTTCTGGATCAGTCTGGGCATATTCTGTGAAATAGTCATCGCTGAACACAGGACTACATTCAGGGTCATCGTCAATATCGTCTAGTTTCACAAGTTGTTTGGTCGTTAGATTGGACATTATGATGTAATGAACGCATTTGTATACGCAAGGGCCAAACAAACATAATAAGATTAATACCACAATCACTGGGATTATCATTGATAGATAGGGAGTCCACTGTCCGAACAGTGTATACCAAAGTACTATTATCTCCGTGTTCGTCTCGTTTCATTTGGTTTGCCACATTGTGCATATTATGCAGTGCATCTGAGATAGACCCATGGTCGTCATCATTCTAGGGAATGAAGGTGACAGCAGGGGAGGGATAACTTTGTCCCTGTACAGAACATCTGTAGCTGCCTGCATCCTGCAGACTGACTGATGGCAGATGGAGCGGGTTAGAGGAGGAAATAATAATTCCATCTTTGTACCAGGCCAATATTGGGGTCTCAGTCAGACTGCAGAAGGTTTTACATGTGAGAGTAACTTCATCTCCCTCAACAACTCCACCAGGAATCACCTCCACCCAGAGATCTGTGAATGAGAGGAAAGAAGGAAAACATGCAGTGAAGACTATGGAGATTCTTGACTAATTAATAGCTTAATTAATATTTTAACATTTAGTTGAACATACATTAAACATTATATGTAATATATATATATATATGGAATTAAACAGGAATTCTTTAAAAAAAAAATGTGTTTTTGTATCTTTCTGCTGCGGTATTTAAACTCAGTAGTACTATCCTTTGAGCCTAAGGCTGTCCTGCTAATCACTCATATCAATAATATCAGAACTATACCTGGGCACAAAAGCATGTTTCCTTTTTATCTTCCTTGTGTCATCATTATTATCATCAAGTTTTTCTCAGATGACTTTATTCTTTTATTAGTGATTTAACTGTAAATCTACATATAGATTTCTGTAAATCTGTAAATCATATAAATGTCTGTTGTGTGAAGTTCACTATACAAAACCAAATAAATTGAACTGAAATGTAAATACGACAGTTAGCTCATGTTCATGACTCTTATTTATCAATAACTGTCAATAGTTGAGTGACACCATTTTATGGAAGCGAGTTAATTATTGTTCTGTTTACTGTTCAATAAATTTTCATACAGTTCATGAACAGTATTGATATATTAATTGTGTCTAAAGCACATTTAAACTGGAATATTTATTTTTTTATTCTATTTATTATTTTCTTATTTGTTCTTTGTAATTATTTATCAATTGCAAATATTTGCAACATATTTGTTGATCAAACATTAAACATGTTTTAGGTCTTGTAAACACTGCACACTAGTGACATCTGATGGTCAACAAACCGTTAAACATATTTGCTCACATTTAATTACGAGAAGGCTGGAAAACAGTGACTTAGAAAGTATTTAATATTTACAGATTGATGACAAGTTGGTGAATTTTAAACATAGAAACAATGCTGTTGTTCAAAATATTTTATTATTTATTCTTCTTCTTATTATTTTATAATTATTTATTTAAATATTTAAATAATTTGTTTAAAAAAAGTAACTTCTTGAATAGAAAATGATGGTGTAAATTTTGTCAGTGTAAAATATTTTATAACGAATAAAGTACAGTGTGTTATGATTTCAGCTGATGTGGCTTACCTGTGACAGTAAGTTTAACTCCAACTTTACCTTGATACTTTTGTCCTTTGTTTGTTATAAATCTGAAGTAGTATTTGCCTTGGTCCTGTTCTGTCACATCACTCAGTCTGAGTCGGCAGTCATTCAGGTTGTCCCCGAGGTAATGAACCCTGTTTCTGTACTTTGGGTCAAAAGACAGATCAGGAGGCTCTTTATCTGTAACCAACTGTCTGGTCAAGAAAGTTCTCTGAACTGTGTAACCAGTTGGATATGTGTATGTGCAGCCCATGTTCACTGTCGATCCCTTTAGAGCACAGATGGAGCTCGGTGTATAAGTCACACTCCACTTCGACTGGGACACTCAAGTGTCACACATTGAGAGTGACAGTCCCTCACACTGTTTTAATATCATAAAAAGGCAAATAATCTGATCTTTAATCTTTGATATGAATTGGATATACACACATCTCCTATTGCTCTGAGACAATGTTTTCTAATAGAAATGACTGTAGTGTCACTTTACACTTGACCTCTAAAGAATGCACAGTTTTAATATCAGTTCCTGCACAAAAATAATACTTTAGTTAGGAAACTCAAACTGCATAAATAAAAAAAAAACAATTCTGACTTTCTGAAAAAAAAAAGTCCCATGAACTTGAATGGGAAATTTCTAAAATTTCACCCTATTAACTGAGTGCCGAGATTTGCCACGTGCAAGCACCATTCACATTTTCTTCAGGAAATGTACATTCTAGTCACAATTCTTCTTTATTTAGTTATTAGAGCTCTTATCGAATATTTAACTTTTATTTAAACTTTCCACACTGGTAAAATGACTGTTGACAGTATTGTGAAACATAAAGATATTATTATTATTATTATTATTATTATTAGTAGTAGTAGTAGTAGTAGTAGTAGTAGTAGTAGTAGTAGTAGTAGTAGTATTATTATATATATATTTTTCTTTATCTGTTTCAATAGATTTGAAATGAAACGAACAAGTTGTGCTTTAACTGCAGACTGTCAGCTTTAATTTGAGAGCATTTACATCCAAATCAGGTGAACGGTGTAGGAATTACAACAGTTTGCATATGTGCCTCCCACTTGTTAAGGGACCAAAAGTAATGGGAGAGAATAATAATAATAAATCAAACTTTCACTTTTTTAATACTTGGTTGCAAATCCTTTACAGTCAATTACAACCTGAAGTCTGGAACACATAGACATCACCAGACACTGGGTTTCATCCCTGGTGATGCTCAGCCAGGCCTCTACTGCAACTGTCTTCATTTCCTGCTTGTTCTTGGGGCATTTTCCCTTTAGTTTTGTCTTCAGCAAGTAATATGGATGCTCAATCGGATTCAGGTTAGGTGACTGACTTGACAGTGCAATTGGACAATGACCCAAAGCATACTGCAAAAGCAACCAAAGAGTTTTTTAAGGGAAAAAGTGAAATGTTATGCAATGACCAAGTCAATCACCTGACCTGAATCCAATTGATCATGCATTTCAAATCTTGTGGTAGTGTATAGAGCCCAAAATGTTAGAATTGTGTCGATGTCCCAATATTTATGGACCTGACTGTATAGTGCAGAGATACAGTGTTTATATAAATAACACATTATATTAGCTTATTTTTACCAGTTTTATCAATAGTGTGAATTAAATCTGAAAAGAGGGAACAGAGAGTTTTTAAATGACAGAAATAGACAGACACGGTGTGGGCTTAAAAAAGAGAAGAATAGTTTCACATTTACACATTCGGGATTTTAGTTCAGTACAAGTTCAAATATGCTGTCGGTGTGACGTCAGAAACGTTAGAGTACATCAGTAGTACTAAACAACAGAAAAGTGTAAAATATGTGACACGACATAAAATGATGCTGCATAGAATCTGTGAAATGGAAGACTGTGAAAACAATAACATGAGTTGTACAGCAAAATGCTTTCTCACCTTCTACAACATGGAATGAACATATAACAATATTTTAAATAATCAGAATTCATAGTAATTGATACTGGTATAGAAAATGCTAGTCAGACACAGTTAATTGTAAAAGAGCGGCTGAGAATTTGCTTTGCTGTAATACATTGTCTCTAATCATGTTATATCATGACATTGCAGTATATTAGCGACTGTTTTCTGTTACAGAAGTCTTGACTATTAGGAAAAGTTGTAGGTTTATTTCATGGTGTATGGATACAGTAGGATACTAATACTTCCAGCCGAGAGGCTCTCACCACCGTAACCTCCACCCAAACTGATTATATATAAACCATACTGAGAGTTTGTACATCATACATGACTTTATTGTGTAGAATGTACAAAATGTTAACAGCATACTTTTTTGCACAGTGTGTTGTTTTAGCAGATAAAATATTAAATGTAAATTGTTAAGACAGGAAAAAAAACTTCACATTCACATGTAACAAAAGTGTCCATCAAAAACACATGAAGTTACGTACAATATAATGTTCAGAAATGGAAAGCTATTAAGCTTCAACTATTTAAAGGTTGAAATCAATATTGACCCACAGCAACAAAACAGAACTATTCTAGCATCAGTTTGCTCTTGTTTTTCAACCCAGAATTTGTTTTCTGAGATCATGTAGTAACAGCATACTAGCATTACATCATTCATTCATTCATTCATTCATTCATTTTCTAACGCTTATCTGAGCATTACATCAATGAAGCTTTTAATAAACATTTTTAGACTTTAATTATTTACAGCTTTCTTCAGCCTGGTGTTATTTTCAGTGATGAACAAATGCACTCACTACATCATTGGCATAATGAGGAGAGATGGACCGGGAATGAGAAAGACTCGAGTGAACCGTCTGTGTGAGAGAAAGAGAAATGTATCATGAGTTCATCCTTCTTTATAATTCTTTCCAGATCTGAATGTCTGAGTGAAGTGTGTATCTGAAAACACTTACTGCAAGTGTGTAGTACACATCATTGGACCTGGTCTGAAGATCAAGACCTGTGTAAATGTCATCAGGAGGACTGGAGGAAACGTTCTGTGTAAAGATTATAAAGAATGTGTTTGGTGTTTTGAGGAATTCCTCCATATCCATCCATTCTATGATCATTACATAACAGCATTTAGAGCTATGTTTAGTGATGAAAAGAGTCTAGAGCCAAGCTAGTTCCTCATGTTCATTATGATTAGGGTCTAATTTTGTTTATCTCTATTTCTTGTGCTGTTTTACAAGTAAGTTTGAGTCTTTTATGTTTCTATGCTAAGTGGTTTCCAAAAACAAATGACTGTTGAAGTCACACTGTGTCATTCTGTCCAGTTATAAATAGGTTACAGTTAGTCCAAAATGCAGCTGCCAGAGTTCTCACTAGGACAAGAAAGTATGACCATATAACCTCAATTTTATCATCTCTACACTGGCTACCTGTTAAGTTTAGTATTGATTACAAACTGCTGTTACTTACATACAAGACTCTTAATGGTTTAGCTCCCATGTATCTAACTAGTCTTCTAACACGTTACAATCCTTCACGCTCTTTGAGATCACAAAACTCAGGACTTTTGGTAGTTCCCAGAATATCTGTCTACTAAAGGTGGTAGAGCGTTTTCTTATCTAGCTCCCAAACTTTGGAATAGTCTTCCTGATAGTGTTCGGGGCGCAGACACACTTTCCCAGTTTAAATGTAGATTAAAAACTCATCTCTTTCATAATACATGCCATAATATTGTGCTCTATTACATCAGACCAAATGCACATTATCATCTAGTACTTGTTAATATTATGAACAGCAGCTGCGTTAATCCCTCTCCACCGCTTCTTTCTTCCTACCCATCCTGAGGCATCCAGAAATTGTACAAAGATCTACCAGCTCCAGTTGGATTTATAAAATCTTTATAATAACCTTTTGTTCTATGTTTATGTTCTGTAAAGCTGCTTTGAGACAACGTCAATTGTAAAAAGTGCTATACAAATAAACTTGAATTGAATTGAACAGTTCCCTTACCTGACTAGACTCAACAATATAAGCTGAACCTCTTGTTCTCTTTCTCCTAAAAATGAACAATAATCAGAAGGATCACACTTAAGATATTTTACACAAGTGAATGAAAAAGACACATGCTTACCTCATGAATAAAACCACAACGATGACAAGTGAACATCCAAAAGTCACTCCAAGAACAACAAACAGAAGTACACGCTTGCCCTCTGTGTAGAGATCAATATTAGTCTGCTGTAACTCATTCACCTTTATAGATGCTAATAAGTTTTATTTATTATAAGCTGTGATACCATTTAATGTGAGACCCACTGCAGGTGCTCTCTGACTCCCATATTTATTCTCAGCCACACAGTAAAACCGTTCACTGCTGCTGGAGTTCAGTGTGAAGCTGTAACTCTGTCCAGATCCTACAGGTGAGCTTTCATTCACCTTGTACCAGGTGTAGCTCTGTACAGGTGGGTTAGCATCACTGCTGCAGGTCAGAGTCACTGAACTGCCCTCCACTATCTCACCAGAGGGACTGATGGACACTGAGACTCTCTTTGGAGGATCTAAAGATAGAATCATAAAATGCACAATCAGACTATGAAAGTCATCATCAGTCATGTTTCACTGCAGTTGTACATTAATTTACCTAAAAAGAAACAGCAGCAAAATTGTAGAAAATGTCATAACATTGCTGATGTTAGTGTAAGTGACATGACAGTATGAATACTAAAACAGTATGTATTCTAATATATAGGTGTGTATGAACTTTGCAGGTACGGTATGTGTGTTCTTGACTTTATATATACTAGGGTTTGTCAGTGCAAAAATGCTAGCTTGCAAGTATGCTAATAAACAGCTATGCTAATATCCAAATGTGTTTTTATTAGATTAGATTAGATTAGATTAGATTCAACTTTATTGTCATTACACATGTACAAGTACAAGGCAACGAAATGCAGTTTAGGTCTAACCAGAGTGCAATAGTAGCAAGTGCAGGATATACAGTTTGTACAAGATTTAAATAAGTTAAGTGGCAATATGGAGTAATTTACAGTTGTGTGTGTACTATGATCAATATACAGATTTACAGAAGGATATGTGCTGTAATAAAATATATGGCTATTACTTTAAACAGAAATTTACAGATATGTATGTTCTATGAATATAATATACAGATGAATATACTGTGTATGTGCTATGAACATAATATACAGATGTCTATTACTATAAACTAAAATCTACAGAGGGTATTGTGCGATAAACAAAATATATTAACACGATAAACCAAAATATATAGGAGGACTTATTTATGGTCATAATATAATATATTGCTGTTATTATGAACAGAAATTAGGTGTGTATATACAATGGTAAGGCAATGGTGAGCAGCAATGCAAAAAAGGAGAGCAAGTGTGTAAATGAGCATGATTTTATGTAACAGTCCATTAGTGCAATAACGAATTGTGGGGTGTGATTGATCAAATGTACAAGGGATCAGAAGTTTAGTTTAAGACAGTCCATTAGTGCAATAGCATAGTGTGAGGTGTGTGTGTGTGTGTGTGTGTGTGTGTGTGTGTGTGTGTGTGTGTGTGTGTGTGTGTGTGTGTGTGTGTGTGGCAGTAGAGTGAAGGACAGTAGGATCAGCGAGTGGCAGAGTCCAATAAAGAGACAGCTCTAGGAAAAAAGCTGTTCTTTAATCGGCTAGTCCTGGTCCGGAGGCACCTGAAACGCCTGCCAGAGGGCAGAAGTGAAAACAGTCTATGGGCAGGATGAGAGGAGTCCCTAAGAATGCTGCGAGCTCGACACAGACAGCATTTCTTGTGGATGTCCTCCATGGCTGGAAGTGGAGTTCCTGTGATGCACTGGGTGGTTTTCACCACCCGCTGCAATGCCCTGCGCTCTGCAACAGAGCAGCTCCCATACCACACTGTGACACAGCTGGTCAGGATGCTTTCTATTGCACAGCGGTAGAAGTTCGCCAGGATGTCCGAGGAAAGCTGATTTTTCTTTAGTGTCCTCAGGAAAAAGAGGCGCTGGTGAGCCTTCTTGACCAGACTGGAGGTGTTGGTAGTCCAGGACAGGTCCGCTGAGATGTGGGTTAGCTATGCTAACAGAAATGTCAAAATCGCAAAATCCTTGTTTTTGGTTGGGATCAATAATGAGGTATTCGAAAAATAAAAAGGGAAAAGGGAGCAGTAAAGTTATTTTATTTCTTTAAGTTTTGTGGGCGTTTCGTCTGTGACATCAGCTCTGCGCGCTCTTGCTTCAGTCTGAATGAGACCTGAGCAGAGCGAGGTTGGTGTTTTGAGCGCCCTGTTTATAATGTGGAAATAATAAAATGTTATTGTTAAATAATGCTTCCATGTTTGTTAAATATCAGAAGAGATATATATGTAAACGAGACCCCAAGATACTTAAACTCCTCCACTTGAGGCAGGAGCTCTCCACCAACCTGAAGGGAGCAAGCCACCCTTTTCCGACTGAGAACCAGGGAAGGATGGAGCGGGAGATCGACAGGCGGATTGGTGTATCTTCTGCAGTGATGCGGTCGATATACTGATCTGTTGTGGTGAAGCAAGAGCTGAGCCACAAGGCAAAGCTCTCTATTTACCGGTCAATCTACGTTCCTACCCTCACCTATGGTCATGAGCTTTGGGTCATGACCGAAAGGACGAGATCCCGGATACAGGCGGCCGAGATGAGTTTCCTCCGCAGGGTGGCTGGGCGCTCCCTTAGAGATAGGGTGAGGAGCTCGGTCACTCGGGAGGAGCTCAGAGAAGAGGGACTATGTCTCTTGGCTGGTCTGGGAACGCCTCGGTATTCCCCCGGAAGAGCTGGAGGAAGTGTCTGGGGAGAGGGAAGTCTGGGCATCCCTGCTTAGACTGCTGCCCCCGCGACCCGGCCCCGGATAAGCGGTAGAAGAAGAAGAAGAAGAAGAAGAAGAAGAAGAAGAAGAAGAAGAAGAAGAAGAAGAAGAAGAAGATATATATGTACAATAAAACGCTGTTTTTGTGTCCGAATGTGTTTTACCTGCAGCGGAAGTTGTTTGTAATTAAGGGAATGGAGTGTCACGTTGTCCGTTAGCATAGAAGTTGGCCTGTTAAGCGTGGTTGCTAATTTCGTGTTTGTGTCGGAATGTTCAGCAGGGGCAGGCGACGAGTGTGCAACCGTTATAACTGCATGTTTCTGATTTATGCAGGTATGGAACCATCTCTTTATTTTCTTGGTGCATAACCTTGTATTGGTTATATGTGTATGTATATAATTATATCTCTTAAGATGTTGATGACTTGACTTGACTTAATGTATTTCATATTGTTAATGAGTATTTTGTTATTTCTGATACATATGTAATAAGTAATTGAGTTCTCCTAGATCATTTACATATGGTATTTGTTATTGTTATCTTTTATATCTATATATTGTTATTGGGAAATATAATGTCTCTTGTATTATGCTCTTGCTTCAGTCTGAATGAGACCTGAGCAGAGCGAGCAGGGGCAGGCGATTTATTTATTTAAGATGCCGCAGCATATTATGTATCTGTATCTGTCCGCACCGCTGTCTCTATGTAACCGGGCAGGAATCAAGCGTGTCTCCCTTGGAGTTCTTAGTCGAAAAAAGAAGAGGCTACACAATAGCCAATCAGAAAATAGCACTATTGTATATGGGTAAGATTTAACGCAACAACCAATGAAAAAAAAAGAAACATATTCATTAGAAAGGGTATTTTCAATGGTGGGTTTCAACAAAACCTCAACACGAAACAGCTCGTCTCTGGACGGGACATTGTCTTCAATCATGACCCTAAAAATGTTTGGGCTTGTTTTAAATGGGAGCAACATTACAAATGATAAAGGGGTCCTAAAAGGCAACAAACACTTAAAATAAACACCACCTGTCATAATCTCTCTCTCTCTCGCTCCCTCTCTCACACACACACAAACACAAATTAATGGAAATTGAACAAATACTTTGTATTTGGTTAAAATGTGGTCGTGATCCTGGTGAAACATAGTTTTCTTCTTTTTTGGGGGTGGGTGTGGGGGGTGTTTAGCTGCTGTGGGGGGGGTCGCTGGGGGGTTGGAGATGTCACTCTTGCCTATCTTCAAAACTTGAGAGCCCTGTGTTAGTGTAATAAGTGAATGAATCAGTCTGTACTTACATTGTACATCAAGAGTGACAGCACGGGAGGGATAACTTTGTCCCTGTACAGAACATCTGTAGCTGCCTGCATCCCGCTGACTGACTGATGGCAGATGGAGCGGATTAGAGGAGGAAATAATAATTCCATCTTTGTACCAGGCCAATATTTTGGTCTCAGTCAGACTACAGAAGGTTTTACATGTGAGAGTAACTTCATCTCCCTCAACAACTCCACCAGGAATCACCTCCACCCAGAGATCTGTGCATGAGAGGAAAGAAGGAAAACATGCAGTGAAGACTATGGAGATTCTTGACTAATTATTAACTTAATTAATAAAATGTACATTTAGTTTAACATACATTATATATTATATGTATTCAATATGTATATTGTATATAGAGAAATATATATATGTATATACATAGATTAATTCCAGTTTAAATGTGCTTTAGACACACAGAGGCACGTGTGTGTGTGTGTGTGTGTGTGTGTGTGTGTGTGTGTGTGTGTGTGTGTGTGTGTGTGTGTGTGTGTGTGTGTGTGTGTGTGTGTGTGTGTGTGTGTGTGTGTGTGTGTGTGTGTGTGTGAAATTAACCAGGAAATCATTAAAATAAACTCAGTAGCACTATCCTTTGAGCCTAGGGCTGTCCTGCTAATCACTCATATTAATGATATCAGGATGATACCTGGCCACAAAACCATTAAATACTCAGGCTGTGTTCTTTATTCTGTAGATAATTTCACCTGGATGCTGTAGATTTGTGCTACTACTGTAATCGTAAATACAATATAATATAATTATTGTTCTGTTTATTGTTAAATAAATGTTCATACATTTCATGAACAGTATTGATATATAAACTGTGTCTAAAGCACATTTAAACTGGAATCTTTTATTATTCTGTTTATTATTTTCTATTTGTTCTTTGTAATTATTTATCATATTTAATGATCAAACATTAACCCTCTGGGGTCTGACCATTTTGGGACACTGGCAGAGGTTCTGACATGCTCTTACATTTGGTCTTTTTTCAGTTATTTCAAAACATATTAATGGCTAATATCACATAACATTGTATTCAGCACAAACTGGGCTACAATATTATGTAAGTAAAATGTATGTACATGTTGTATTTTTAAGTAAATGATGTTTATGCATGTTTCGTAAAAAAAAGAAAAGATGCTGAAATAAGGCCAAGAAACACATACTAAGCATTTGTTCACACACAATAAAGTTCTCTACTCTTGTAGAGTTGATAATTTGCTACAAAAAGATGTTTTTATCTCCCTTGTGTCATCATTATTATTATCAAGTTTTTCTCAAATGACTTTATTCTTTTATTAGTGATTTAACTCTAAATCTACGTATAGATTTCTGTAAATCTGTAAATATTATATATGTCTGTTGTGTGAAGTTCACTATACAAAACCAAATAAATTGAACTGAAATGTAAATAAGACAGTTAGCTCATGTTCATGACTCTATAATTAGCTTCAATAGTTGAGTGACACCATTTTATGGAAGCGAGTTAATTATTGTTCTGTTTATTGTTCCATAAATATTCATACAGTTCATGAACAGTATTGATATATAAATTGTGTCTAAAAACACATTTAAACTTTTAATCATTTTTAATTCTTTTTATTATTTTCTATTTTTTTTTTTTTGTAATTATTTATCAATTGCAAACATTTGCAACATATTTATTAATCAAACATTAAACATGTTTTAGGTCTTGTAAACACTGCACACTAGTGACATCTGATGGTCAACAAACCGTTAAACATATTTGTTCACATTTAATTACGAGAAGGCTGGAAAACAGTGACTTAGAAAGTATTTAATATTTACAGATTGATGACACATTGGTGAATTTTATACATTAGCTAGAAATAAAGCTGTTGTAATAACTTTATAAATATTTCTTTGAAAAAAAAAGTAACTTATTAAATGGAAAATGATGGTGTAAATTTTGTCAGTGTAAAATATTTTATAATGAATAAAGTGTGTTATGATTTCAGCTGATGTGGCTTACCTGTGACGGTAAGTTCAACTCCATCTGTACCTTGATACTTTTCTACTGGGTTTGTTATAAATCTGAAGTAGTATTTGCCTTGGTCCTGTTCTGTCACATCACTCAGTCTGAGTCGGCAGTCATTCAGGTTGTTCCCGAGGTAATGAAACCTGTCTCTGTACTTTGGGTCTAAAGACAGATCAGGAGGCTCTTTATCTGTAAGCAACTGTCTGGTCCAGAAAGGTCTCTGAACTGTGTAACCAGTTGGATATGTGGATGTGCAGCCCATGATCACTGTCGATCCCTTTAGAGCACAGATGTAGCTCGGTGTATAAGTCACATTCCACTTCGACTGGGACACGACTCCTGCAACACAGAATACAGAAATGTGTTGATGATGCATGTCTCAGACCTCTCAGGGTCATGCAGTTCAGAGAGAGAGAGAGAGAAAGAGCTGAAAAAAAAGGAACTTAACACAGAACTGCTGATGCTGAAAGTCATTACTGGCACTAAGTACAAAGTTGCATTTAAAAAAGGACAAATAACTCACTTGAAACCATAAGCAGAAAGACCAGAGGAAGAGGAGGAGTCAATCTGAGTGACATCATCGGTGCAGCCTGTAGATGAAGAAAACACTGTTTTAATGTCATAAAAAGGCAAATAATCTGATCTTTATTATGTGATATGAATTGGATATACACACATCTCCTATTGCTCTGAGACAATGTTTTCTAATAGAAATGACTGTAGTGTCACTTTACACTTGACCTATAAAGAATGCACAGTTTAATTTCAGTTCCTGCACAAAAATAATACTTTAGTTAGGAAAATCAAACTGCATAAGTTGTTTAAAAAACTTTCTAACCTCATTAAAAGATGATTATCTCCTGCATCCAGGAAAAATAACAGCGACAGCTCTGAGGGTTTAAACTATTAATTTGTCCAAGTCAAAATATGTTGCTGGTTAATGTATCTTCCTCTTCCTTTGCTGAATGAGTCCTTCCTCCTTCTTGTTATGAAACACCCCAAAACGCTAAAATTCTATTTTATATCTGCAACACAGAATACAGAAATGTGTTGATGATGGATGACTGAGTCTCAGACATCTCAGGGTCATGTAGTTCAGAGAGAGAGAAAGAGCTACAATAAAGAGGAACTAAACCCAGAACTGCTGATGCTGAAAAGCATTACTGGCACTAAGTAAAGTGTTAAATGAAAAAAGAAGGAAAAACAAACAAACAAATAAACAAACAAACAAACAAAAAAAAAACCAGAGATGGTAACAGGTGCCAGAGAACACTGAGATGGGCACAGGCTCCCCGTGACCCGAGTTCGGATAAGCGGTAGGAAATGAATGAATGAATGAAAATCTTTTTACAGTTTTTATAAAGTAGTAAAACATGCCATTCCACTTTGTAGCATCGCAAGCTGCGGTTCTCTACACTGTTAGAGAGACATGTGACAAGTGATGCATGATATTTATTTAATGTTCTTAGCCTTAAACATTTTCACAATCACCTACTAACTATAATTTGTGACATTTCTTTTTAACTAATGCCATATACAAGAACAAATATTCATTTAAATGTAAGAACAGGTGCCAGTGAACACTACAATAAAATAAAACAGGAAAAGGGTGACAGGTATGTAACCATATCATATGTGTACTTACAATCTTACTCTACTCATCTTTTGTACGTTTGTTAAAGCTTTCATTTAAAGTGGAAAAATGTGAATTTGCAACTTTCCTTAGTCTTTATCTGTTTACCTTACCTACCTTACTACCTTACCTTTGTCTTTATCTGTTTACCTTACCTACCTTACTACCTTACCTTTGTCTTTATCTGTTTCTTTTAATATTTTCATTCTGATTGAAGTGAAAATTCACTACTCTGTATTTTATTTTGTTACTTATGTAAAAATAGCTCTTACGTTTGGTTTTCTTCCACTACAGATGAAGTAATTTCCTGTGTAATTTAGGAGGAAAGAGGAAGGCAGGAGTTACTCTGAAATGTAATGCTTTTTTATGAATCAACACAGAAATCTTCTCAAACTAAACTTGGTTTATTGAGTATATAGTAAATATAATCATTGAAACCTAAGAGGAGAGTGTCAAAGTGAATAAACAGGAACATGAGATAATTTACAGTAGTGGAATTAACCTCACAACACCAACATTGATGTATAAATAAATAAATAAATAAATAAATAAATAAATAAATAAATAAATAAATAAGATTTAGCACTTTATCTTCACTGTCAGGTCCTTAAAGACTTCAAACTACATTTCCCAGAATCCATTGCAGCCAACTAGCACTAATATATAGTGCAAAGATACAGTGTTTATATAAATAACACATTATATTAGCTTATTTTTCCAAGTTTTATCAATAATGTGAATTAAATCTGAAAAGAGGGAACAGAGAGTTTTTAAATGACAGAAATAGACAGACACGGTGTGGGCTTAAAAAAGAGAAGAATAGTTTCACATTTACACAATCGGGGATTTTAGTTCAGTACAAGTTAAAATATGCTGTCGGTGTGACGTCAGAAACGTTAGAGTACATCAGTAGTACTAAACAACAGAAAAGTGTAAAATATGTGACACGACATAAAATGATGCTGCATAGAATCTGTGAAATGGAAGACTGAAAACAATAACTTGAGTTGTACAACAAAATGCTTTCTCACCTTCTACAACATGGAATGAACATATAACAATATTTTAAATAATCAGAATTCATAGTAATTGATACTGGTATAGAAAATGCTAGTCAGACAGTTAATTGTAAAAGAGCGGCTGAGAATTTGCTTTGCTGTAATACATTGTCTCTAATCATGTTATATCATGACATTGCAGTATATTAGCGACTGTTTTCTGTTACAGAAGCCTTGATTTTTAACTATTTGGAAAAGTTGTAGGTTTATTTCACGGTGTATGGATACAGTAGGATACTAATACTTCCAGCCGAGAGGCTCTCACCACCGTAACCTCCACCCAAACTGATTATATATAAACCATACTGAGAGTTTGTACATCATACATGACTTTATTGTGTAGAATGTACAAAATGTTAACAGCACACTTTTTTGCACAGTGTGTTGTTTTAGCAGATAAAATATTAAATGTAAATTGTTAAGACAGGACAAAAACTTCACATTCACATGTAACAAAAGTATCCATCAAAAACACATGACAATGACACATAACAATATAATGTTCAGAAATGGAAATCTATTAAGCTTCAACTATTAAAAGATTGTTCAGAAATGGAAATCAATATTGACCCACAGCTACAAAACAGAACTATTCTAGCATCAGTTTGCTCTTTTTTTCAACCCAGAATTTGTTTTCTGAGATCATGTAGTAACAGCATACTAGCATTACATCATTCATTCATTCATTCATTCATTCATTTTCTAACGCTTATCTGAGCATTACATCAATGAAGCTTTTAATAAACATTTTTAGACTTTAATTATTTACAGCTTTCTTCAGCCTGGTGTTATTTTCAGTGATGAACAAATGCACTCACTACATCATTGTCATAATCAGGAGAGATGGACCGGGAATGAGGAAGACTCGAGTGGACCGTCTGTGTGAGAGAACGAGAAATGTATCATGAGTTCATCCTTCTTTATAATTCTTTCCAGATCTGAATGTATGAGTGAAGTGTGTATCTGAAAACACTTACTGCAAGTGTGTAGTACACATCATTGGACCTGGTCTGAAGGTCAAGACCTGTGTACGTGTCATCAGGAGGACTGGAGGAAACGTTCTGTGTGAAGATTATAATGTGTTTAGTGTTTGGCAGTACTGAAAGTCACACTGTGTCATTCTGTCCGGTTACAGTTCACTTACCTGACTAGACTTGACACTATCAGCTGAACCTCCTGTTCTCTTTTCTCTTTTGCTAAGAATGAACAATAATCAGATGGTTCAAACTTCAGATATTTTACACAAGTGAAGGAAAAAGACACATGCTTACCATATACATAAACATCCACATCCAACAAAGACTACAGGAAATATATACAGAAGTACACTCCTGCTCCCTGTGTGCATATAAATATGAGTCAGTTGTAAATCATTTACCTTTATCTGTGCTACTATGGGTTATTCTTTATAATAACTCTAATACCGTTAAACATCAGACCCACTGCAGGTGCTCTCTGACTCCCGTATTTATTCTCAGCCACACAGTAAAACCATCCACTGCTGCTGGAGGTCAGTGTGAAGCTGTAACTCTGTCCAGATCCTACAGGTGAGCTTTCATTCACTTTAAACCAGGTGTAGCGATGTGCAGGTGGGTTAGCATCACTGCTGCAGGTCAGAGTCACTGAACTGCCCTCCACTATCTCACCAGAGGGACTGATGGACACTGAGACTCTCTTTGGAGGATCTAAATATAGAACCATAAAATACACATTGGAAAAGATTTTTAACAATCAGACTATGAAAGTCATCATCAGTCTCAGTTTCACTGCAATAACACATACATTTACCTTAACATAAACCAGTTAAATTACAGAAAATGTCATAAAATTGCAAACAGTAACTTGAATATAATATGTTCTTTTGCTGATATTAGTGTAAGTGACATGACAGTATGAATACTAAAACAGTATGTATTCTAATATATAGGTGTGTATGAATTTTGCAGGTACGAGTGTTCTTGTCTTTATATATACTAGGGTTTGTCAGTGCAAAAATGCTAGCTTGCAAGTATGCTAATAAACAGCTATGCTAATTTTCAAATATTCTAGTGCTTTAGTATGCAGCTATGCTAACAATGTATGCATATGTTCTTATATTGCAGTGTGCAACCCCAATCAGAAAGGATCCAGTGAAACGTCATATTAACTGATGACTTGTTGTGTAAAGCACATGTCATGTCATAACACATGTCATGTCATAACACATGTACTTGCTTTGCTGTTTGCTCCTGTTTCATTACTGATGGGATTCATGTTATATGGGGATTCAGCATGAACTTTTAGTGTTGCTAGTTTTATAAGTGAATGAATCAGTCTGAACTTACATTGTACATCAAGAGTGACAGCAGGGGAGCGATAACTTTGTCCCTGTACAGAACATCTGTAGCTGCCTGCATCCCACTGACTGACTGATGGCAGATGGAGCGGGTTAGAGGAGGAGAAATAACTTCCATCTTTGTACCAGGTCAATATTGGGGTCTCAGTCAGACTGCAGGAGGTTTTACATGTGAGAGTAACTTTATCTCCCTCAACAACTCTAACAGGAATCATCTCCACCCAGAGACCTGTGCATGAGATGAAAGAAGGAAAACATGCAGTGTTATGCTATTTAACTGTGTATTACACTTCGAGCCTAAAGCTACTATTAAGGATGAATTAATAAATTAATAATAAATTACATTCACAGCATTTAGAAGACACCCTTATCCAGAGCAACGTGCATTTTTTTTATTTCATTTTATACAACTGAGGGTTAAGGGCCTTGTTCAGGGGCCCAGCAACACCTTTGGTAGACCAACACCTTAACCGCTAGGCCACCACATCTCCACTTGGAATAACGTACTTGCAAATTTTTGCTGCATATTTAACAGTTTATTACTTTTTAGTCTTCTTTGTGATATTAATGTGCAACAGTACTTTCAAATGCACTAGGAGATATGTAATTTGTACTAATAAACATCAAGATCACGTCCATGTCTACAACTTCCATGATCCTTTTCCAGACATCTCATCTATTATCTCTAGTTAAAATCCTCTCCTCATTTATAATGACACACACCTGTCTACAGTCAGGTATAAAGTTTGAAGCAACCATTTATACTTCTACAATATCTGTTTATAGGAAAATATATAAATTAACAGAACATTTTTATTATTTAAGCTGATGTGGCTTACCTGTGACAGAAAGTTCAACTCCATCTTTACCTTGATGCATTTTTCCACAGGTTGTTGTATTAAATCTGAAGTAGTATTTGCCTTGGTCCTGTTCTGTCACATCACTCAGTCTGAGTCGGCAGTCATTCAGGTTGTCCCCGAGGTAATGAACCCTGTCTCGGTACTTTGGGTCTAAAGACAGATCAGGAGGCTCTTTATCTGTAACCAACTGTCTGGTCCAGGAAGTTTTCTGAACTGTGTAATCAGTTGGATATGTGTATGTGCAGCCCATGATCACTGTCGATCCCTTTAGAGCACAGATGTAGCTCGGTGTATAAGTCACACTCCGCCTCGACTGGGACACGACTCCTACAACACAGAATCGAGAAATGTATTGATGATGCATGTACGAGTCACAGACAGTGAGAAAGCCTCATAAACTCTCCACTAAAAATAAATCTGAGCTCATTCATTACTAAAAGCACACAGGGGGAAGCCCTGCAGGTCATGAAGTTCAGAGAGAGAGAGACTGAATAAACGTTAATACATTAAGCACAATGTTAGAAATTCTGTATATATTTATGAAAAATAAATTGGTACATTTGCAATGATTTACCTGAAACCATGAGCAGTAACAGCGGAGGAAGTGGAGGAGTCAATCTGAGTGACATCATCAGTATTGCCTAATAGTCATCACCACAGACAGAAAAAGACTATTCAGTTTTAAAGTCATGAAAAGTATATTATCTGCTTTGTGTTAAAAAAAAATAAATGAACGAAATGAACATGAAGTGCTGTGTTTACAGTGACAGATACATTTACTGTTCATTACAAATTGATTCCTGAAATGTCAACAAATTATATTATTTCTACAGAATAATTTGAATAAATTGAGTCAAAAAAAAAAATCGCCATTTTATTTGATCTACATTTAATTAAAGTCTTGAATTTTTGCTGTATATTTTAAATATGAAACTTTTTGTACTGCTGTCTTGGCCAGGATTCCCTTGAAAAATAGATTCTGAATCTCAATGGGATTTTTTTCCTGGTTAAATAAAGGTTATATATAAAAAAAAAATAAAAATTAAAAATCATTTTACTGCTCCCATCATTTAAAGTACTGTGTAGTGAATCAACTGAATCAAAGCTCACAAATCCTCATTGACTTAAACAGATCCTTTAATCAAATCAGTAAAATGTGATGAAATACCTCTAGCACTTGTTGCCAGAAAAAAGGAAATAATAATGAAACATAAGAAAAAATGACACACAAGAAACAAATTCATTTCATTTATATAAACGTTTTTTTGTAATAGAAAAGAGTAAAAAGTCAACTTTCACGAGTTAATAAAAAAATGCACTGATTAGATTCAGTTCATAAAATTTATACTTCAATTCTAAAAAACAAAGTAAATTATTTGGTAAAAAACTTTCTGACCTCGTTTAGAGATGATTAAATTCTGCATCCAGGAATAAAAACAAAACAAAGCCAAAAACCAGCAGCAGCTCTGAGGGTTTAATCTGTTAAACTGTCCAAGTAAGAATCTGTTGCAGGTTAATATTTCTTCCGCTTTCTTTGAGGAATTAGTCCTTCCTTCCTATACATGTTAGGAAACACCCCAAACACCGCAATGGTGACAAATCCACAAATTTCTTCTTAACTTAATGTTCCGCATCAATTCAGAATATTTTTGTATGTGAAGAGTGGAAATATTATGTATGTGAAAAAGGATGGAAAAATTGTGGGCATAAAAGAGAGAAGTAGAACCCCTTTCTGCCCCATAGCAAATTTATAACTCATTATGAATAAACCACACTGAGAGTTTGTGCATGATAGTTGAATTTATTGTGTAAAATATACAAAACATTTCAAGGAGTTTTTTCTTGTGATCACAAAATTACTTTTTTTTTAAGTTGTTTTCCAAGATCATGTAGCAATAGCATTCTAGTGTGTCTAGCATTCTCACTGGCTGTGTTTATTTTCTTCAGCCTGGTGCTATTTTCAGTGATGAACAAATGCATTCACTGAATCATTGTTGTAATCATGAAAGATGGACCGGGAATCAGGAAGACTCGAATGAACCGTCTGTGTGAGAGAAAGAGAAATGAATCATGAGTTCATCCTTCTTTATGAATCTTTCCAGATCTGAATGTCTGAGTGAAGTGTGTATCTGAAAACACTTACTGCAAGTGTGTAGTACATGCCGTTGGACCTGGTCCGAAGATCAAGACCTGTGTACGTGTCATCAGGAGGACTGGAGGAAACGTTCTGTGTGAAGATTATAAAGAATGTGTTTGGTGTTTCGAGCAATTCCTTCATATCCATCCATTCTATGATTCATTACATAACAGCATTTACTACTATGTTTAGTGATGAAAAGGGTCTAGAGCCAAACTGGTTCCTCATGTTCATTATGATCTGGGTCTAGTGTTGATTATCCTCCCTGACTGCAGAAGACTTTGCTTCTTTCTACCAGTAGAAGATTTAGGAAATCTGCAGGACCTTCACTTCAGTCCCGACTGCACTTACATCTCAGAGTATGGATTCCCCTACAGCTTCGTTGTCACATTTCTCAACTGTGGCAGCAGAAGAGATTTTACAACTCCTCCAGTCCTGCAATCCTACCACCTGCCCATTGGATCCACTCCCTTCCACTATGCTCCAGACCATCTCACAAGACCTTTCACCCTTCATTTCCACTATTGTCAATAGATCCATAGCATCTGGTCAGGTACCAACTACTTTCAAGAGAGCAAGGGTTATTCCCATCCTAAAGAAACCTGCTCTGGATCCATCAGACATCAGTAACTACAGACCGGTATTGCTTCTCTCATTTCTTTCAAAAATACTTGAACGCATTGTCTATAATCAACTGTCTGTCTATCTCTCACAGAACAACCTCCAAGATCCCAAACAGTCTGGCTTTAAAGCAGCTCACTCTACAGAGACAGCCCTTTTGGATGTCTCTGAGAAGCTACATGCTGCTAGATCAGCCAAACTGTCATCCGTCCTTATCCTCCTTGACCTTTCAGCAGTGTTTGATACGGTCAACCACAAGACTCTCTCATCCACCCTAAAGAGTCTTGGGATTTGTGGATCAGCTTGGGAATGGTTTGCCTCCTACCTGGAAGGACGCTCATATAAGATAACATGGAGGGGAGTGACATCTGCTCCACGCAGACTCTCCACTGGTGTCCCACAGGGCTCAGTACTTGGTCCTCTTCTTTTCTCCCTGTATACCCACTCTCTTGGTGAAGTTATTTCATCACATGGGTTCTCTTACCACTGCTATGCTGATGATACACAACTTATCTTCTCTTTCCCACCCTCAGATGCCACAGCTTCTGTCCGGATTTCAGCATGTCTGACAGAAATTTCATCATGGATGACTGCTCATCAGTTAAAGCTCAAGCGAAACTGAACTGCTCTTCATCCCAGGTGATTCATCCCCAGGTCATGATCTTGCTATATCGTTGCACAACGATCTGATCTCCCCTTCAGCCACAGCTCGCAACCTTGGGGTAACCATTGACAATCAACTGTCCTTTTCCTCTCATGTTGCTAATGTGACTCGCTCATGTCAATTTCTTCTCTACAACATTAGAAGGATCCGGCCATTTTTGTCCACACAGACTGCTCAGGTACTTGTTCAGTCTCTTGTCATTTCTAGACTGGATTACTGCAATGCACTCCTGGCAGGTCTACCTATGAACGCAATCAGTCCTCTGCAAATGATCCAAAATGCAGCTGCCCGGCTTGTTTTCAACCTGCCAAAGTTCTCGCATACCACCCCGCTGCTGCAATCCCTCCATTGGCTTCCGGTAGCTGCACGCATCCGATTCAAAACACTGATGCTGGCCTACAAAGCCAAAAATGGACCAGCTCCCTCTTACCATCATTCCTTGCACTGCACCCCGCAACCTCCGATCTACCAGCACTGCTCGACTGGTTCCACCATCTCTCAAGGTAAGTGGCAAGTATACTACAAGAATCTTCTCTGTTCTGGCACCAAGGTGGTGGAATGAACTTCCCCTAGAGGTCCGGACAGCCGAGTCACTGGCTATTTTCAAGCGGCGATTGAAGACCTACTTATTCAGGAAACACTTCAACTAGCACTTCTTTCCTTATCTTTTGCATTAAAAAAAAACAAAAAAAAAAAACCTTTGACACTTTTTAATTGTAACTTTGAACAAATGTTTTAAACTCATGGTATCTTAAGTATGTAACCCAGTGAACCAGCATTAATGTATTCAATGTTAGAGATTTAAGCACTTATGTACGTCGCTTTGGATAAGGGAGTCTGTCACATGTAAATGTAAATGTAAAATGTAAATGATTATCTCTATTTGTTGGGCTGTTTTGCAGGTAAGTTTGAGTCTTTTATGTTTCTATGCCAAATGGTTACCAAAAACAAAGTACTATTGAAATAATAAGTCACACTGTGTCATACTGTCCAGTTACAGTTCACTTACCTGACTAGACTCAACATTATCAGCTGAACCTCTTGTTCTCTTTCTCCTAAAAATGAACAATAATCAGAAGGATCACACTTAAGATATTTTACACAAGCGAATGAAAAAGACACATGCTTACCTCATGAATAAAACCACAACGATGACAAGTGAACATCCAAAAGTCACTCCAAGAACAACAAACAGAAGTACACGCTTGCCCTCTGTGTAGAGATCAATATTAGTCTGCTGTAACTCATTCACCTTTATAGATGCTAATATGTTTTACTTATTATAAGCTGTGATACCATTTAATGTGAGACCCACTTCAGGTGCTCTCTGACTCCCGTATTTATTCTGAGCCACACAGTAAAACCATCCACTGCTGCTGGAGGTCAGTGTGAAGCTGTAACTCTGACCAGATCCTACAGGTGATCTTTCATTCACTTTATACCAGGTGTAGCGATGTACAGGTGGGTTAGCATCACTGCTGCAGGTCAGAGTCACTGAACTGCCCTCCACTATCTCACCAGAGGGACTGATGGACACTGAGACTCTCTTTGGAGGATCTAAAACAGACAAGACAGTAAGGATACAAAGGAAAAACCTACCATGTTAAACCACAAGATATTTAGGGTTTAAAGTGATATACGTACGAATGTCTGAAGGTGTCACGAACACAAGCACTTACACAAAACATTAAGAGAAACATCATCCGAATATTGTTCCCCGTATCGATTTACACCCTTACACGTGTACTCTCCACTGTCCTCAGCTCTGATCCTGCTCATGGTGAAGGTGTTTCCTGTACTTATATAGTATTTTCCCTTATACCAGGTGTAGCTCTGTACAGGTGGGTCACAGCTGCAGGTCAGAGTCACTGAACTGCCCTCCACTATCTCACCAGAGGGACTGATGGACACTGAGACTCTCTTTGGACGATCTAAATATAGAACCATAAAATACACATTGAAAGAGTTTTTTTTAACAATCAGACTATGAAAGTCATCATCAGTCTCACTGCAGTTATACATTAATTTACCTAAAAGGAAACAGCAGTGAAATTATAGAAATAATGTCATAAAATCACAAACAGTAACTTCCAAATAATATGTTATTTTACTGATGTTATTGTTAGTTACATGCTAGGGTTTGTCTATGCAATGATGTTAGCTTGGAAGTACGCTAATACACAGCTTTGCTAATATTCAAATATTCTAGTGCTTTAGTATGCAGCTATGCTAACAGACATGCATATGGTTTTTATATTGTAGTGTGCAAACCTGAAAGCATCCAGTGAAAGTTCATATTAACTGATGTCTTGTTGTGTAACGGACAATAGTTTAGAGTCATGACATAACACATGTACTTGCTTTGCTGTTTTGCTCCTGTTTCATTACTGATGGGATTCATGTTATATGGGGATTCAGCATGAACTTTTAGTGTTGCTAGTTTTATAATTGAATGAATCAGTCTGAACTTACATTGTACATCAAGAGTGACAGCAGGGGAGCGATAACTTTGTCCCTGTACAGAACATCTGTAGCTGCCTGCATCCCACTGACTGACTGATGGCAGATGGAGTGGGTTAGAGGAGGAGAAATAACTTCCATCTTTGTACCATATGAATATTGTAGTGTATGGCAAACTGTAGGTTTCACATGTGAGAGTAACTTCATCTCCCTCAAAAACTCTAACAGGAATCATCTCCACCCAGAGATCTGTGAACGAGAGGAAAGAAGGAAAACATGCAGTGAAGCCTGTGTACTGTAGGTGTCCTGTTAATCACTCATATCAATGAGAGCAGTATTATAGCTGTGAAACACAAAACAACGTTTTTTACTTGAGCACAAAACCAATAAATGCTCACGTTGTTTTTTTTATTCTGGGGATAATTTCACCTGGATGCTATAGATTTGTAGCTAAGAGGAGCTACTGTAATCATAAACACTGTTGTGTTGCTCATGCCAAATCTTTTATTTAAAATCTGCTCATGCTGAACATCCTCTAAACACACTCAGCACTGTTTGTCTTTAATCCTCTTTAAACCTGTATGGAGTAATGATTTATAATCTCAATATTAGTGACAGACTGGGACAATAATTTAGGCCAGGAATTTGACTCCATCTCTTGGCAACCTTCCATCAACAGAAAAATAAATAATAAGAATGATAGAAAGAAACTCAGGGTATCTGGGGGAGTAAGACACATAAAGATCTGCAAATTAAAAAGGGAAATTGTCATAAAAGTAAGTAAGTAAGTAAGTAAGTAAGTAAGTAAGTAAGTAAGTAAATAAATAAATAAATAAATAAATAAATAAATAAAGCATGATTTGCAGTTTTTCACAAAAACATAGAATTGTACAAAATGATAAATTTCACATTTCAGCCTTGTGGTCACATTTTCAGCGCTGTGGTTTGCAAAAAAAACAGGAGAACTTCCTAAAAATCCAAATTCATTATCTGCCTGATGCTTTCAGAACAGCAGCATAGGGCTTTCCACAGTAACTGACTTTGAACCTTGCAGCAAATTTTTATCTATTTAATTATTTTTTACATGATTGTCGGATATTGCTAAAAATGCAGTGCGTTGCTGACATTGGGCCATGTGGTGGCATTTTCTGATGCATAGATTTTAAGATTTCTGTCATTCATTTATCAGCCTATCACATGTCAAAGCTAACTGCACAGCAGGTAGGCCAGAACCACCAGCCAGAATGCCCCGGTGCTCCAGATGGCCAGTCCGACCCTGCTCACTATCCAGTGTTACCCAGATGAACATGTGTTCCATTTTTACCTTCCTCATGTCATCATTGTTTTTCTGTGTCAGTGACAGATGACGTTATTCGTTTATTAGGGATTTAACTTTAAATCTGCGTACAGATTTCTGTAAAGCTGCTTTGTGATAATAAACAAACAAACAAACAAACAAATAAATAAATAAAAGCTCATTGATGTTTAACGGTTTAGTCTACATATTGCATTAAAGACCCGAAACATTATTGGAAATATGCAGATAATATTAAAATGGATTTTAAACCAAATAATTACTTTGATCCATTACACCTAGAGCACTTCAACTGCAATTTTTCTTTTCTATTTATTCTTTCTAATTGTTTGTAAATCAATTAAACCATAAACATTTTTGGGTCATGGATAAATGGATCCTGTGCTATTACACAAAAATATTAAGTCAACCCTCCATGATTCTCATACCCTAACCTCATGAGTCAAACTTCTCTTTTCAGTCACCTGATTACTAATGATTACACTTGTCTAAGCCTCACTATCAAGACTAGTCTGTTGGTGATTTTTTTTAACCTTTCCTTTATTATATCTTTTAAAAAAAAAGTTAATTGGTCAAAGCTTGCAAACACTGAGCACACTAGTGACATCTGGTGGTCAACAAGCCGTTAAACATATTTGCTCACAGGAAAACAGTGATTTGTCAAATATTTAACATTTATAAATTTAGCTCAGATGACAAGTTTTTTAACTAAAGCTGTTGCTAACCCTCAAAAATATATACATTTTTATAAATGTTTTCTTTGAATAAAATCGTGGTAATATAAATCAAACAATAAATCAATCAGAGGTGGGAAGTAACGGAAAAATACTTCGTTACTGTACTTAAGTACATTTTTCTGGTATCAGTACTTTACTCCATTATTTATTTTTCGGACAACTTTTTACTTTTACTCATTACATTTTTACACAAATATCTGTACTTTTTACTTCTTACATTTTCAAAACGGACTCGTTACTTTTAGTATTATTCCTTCTCATTGAGCGCTGTTTCCAGCCTATCATCCTATCATTGTGCGGCTTTTTCCCCATGTGACTGGTGTACTGTATTATTTACTGGCTATCAGACATAGACTAAGGATAGCGGAGCTAACAATGAGCAGCGCCTACAAAAGGAATGGCTAATGTTAATTCAGAGGGAGTCACCGATGTTAAAGTAACTAACAACGAGGACATTCCTGAACACACATGGCCATATATGAGGGAGATGTTTGTAATAATCGGCATCAAAAAGGATTCCTGGCGAATGCGTTGTGAATTGTGTCACCCAGGGGGGGTTCTAGCCCTTTTTTAGGGTGGCTTCAGCCCCCTGTCTGTGATCTCAGCCACCCTAAAACTATAAGGATCATTTTTACTTTCATAAATAAACAATAAAAATGACGTTAAAATGCAGGACATGTCGTCGATGGGAAAGAAAATTATTTATCAGTTTGATCCAAGAGCGATTTTATTTACTTTGCTTTTACACGCGTGTGTTGTAGTGTTTCAAAAGTGCGTCTTTAGCTGTCTGCTTTATTAGAACGGAAAAGCACAGGTACGCGCAGCGTGCACGCGCAGTCAGAGCTGGAGGCGTTTATCTATAACGTTAATCGGCGGAAAGACGCAAAGACGGCAACCAAAAGCAGTGACATGTCACTATTCTTATTACCAGAGTTGTCATATAATATATAATATAGAACTCTTCTTGTTTTAAATTATCACTGAGGGCTAAAACCCCCTAAAGATGAAACCCTAGAACTGCCCCTGGTGTCAACCCAAAAAACACTAAGTGCTTAATTTAATGAACATTAATTTTGTCATTTGTAAAACATCACAATAATTTTGAGTTGTTTTCAAGGACAGAGCTGGAATCTCCCTACAGTTTGGGATATGGCCTTGGTGATACACTTAGTATGCATTATATTTCCAAAAGTATTGGGTCACCTGACCTTTCCTGCTATATGTGGTTGTTTTCTGATCTCATCCCTACTGAACACTTTTGGGATGAATGTGAACGCTGACTCCACCCTACCTCACCTACATCAGTGCCTGCCTTTCATAACAATCTTGTGGCTGATGAACACAAATATCCATCAGCACACTCCAATATTATATATACATACACACACACACACACACACACACACACACACACACACACACACACACACACACACACATATATATATATATATATATATATATATATATATATATATATATATATATATATATATATATATATATATATATAGACTTTTTACTTAAGTACATGTCAGAGCCCATACTTCTTTATTTTAACTTGAGTAAAAGAGTGTAGTCACCACTTCAACTTTTACTGGAGTCTTTTAAAAAAATTGTATCTGTACTTCTACTTGAGTAAAGGATGTGTGTACTTTTGCCACCTCTGCAATCAATCAATCAATCAATCAATCAATCAATCAATCAATCAATCAATCAATCAATCAATCAGTTATTTTTTTTATATAGCATCTTACAGGATCCTAAGCTGAACCAAAGTGCTTCACAGCATTATAATAATAATAATAATAATAATAATAATAATAATAATAATAATAATAATAATAATAATAATAACAAAGAATAACAGTTACAATAAAATGGCAATAAAAAAAACAAAACCAAGACAAACCAAGTGTGATATTGCTTCAGCTGATGTGGCTTACCTGTGACAGAAAGTTCAATACAATTTTTACCTTGATACTTACTGATATGAGACCGGAGCACCTGGGAGACGACTCCTGCAACACAGAATACAGAAATGTGTTGATGATGCATGTATGAATCTCAGACAGTGAGAAAGCCTCATAAACTCTCCACTAAAAATAAATCTGCACTCATTCATTACTAAAAACACACAGGGAGAAGCTCCACAGGTCATGAAATTCAGAGAGAGAGAGAGAGAGAGAGAGAGAGAGAGAGAGAGAGAGAGAGAGAGAGAGAGAGAGAGAGACTGAATAAACTTTAGTAACATTAAGCACAATGTTAGACATTCTGTATGTAATTATGAAAAATAAGTTGGTACATTTGCAAATGATTCACCTGAAACCATGAGCAGTAACAGCAGAGGAAGTGGAGGAGTCAATCTGAGTGACATCATCAGTATTGCCTAATAATCATCACCACAGACAGAAAAAGACTGTTCAGTTTTAATGTCCTAAAAAGTATATGATCTGCTTTGTGTTCATAAAAATCCATGAAAGAATAGTGCTGTGTTTACAGTGACAGATACATTTACTGTTCATTACAGCTGTGTCCTGTCCTGTACAGTTCAGTGTGTGAGGAGGAAGAACACTGAGTTAAAAAAAAGTCACTAAATCCCATCTTTAATATGTGATAAGAAAAGGAAATACAAATGAATCATTTGGAAGAAATCGATTCCTGAAATTTTAACAAATTATATTATTCTTACAGAATAATTTAAATAAACTGAGTTAAAAAAATGTTGGCATTTTATTTGATCTACATTTAATTAAAGTCTTGAATCAGTTTACTGCTCCCATCGTTTAGATGTGTGCACTTCCAATGAGTAGTGAATCAACCGAATCAAAGCTCACGAATCCTCATTGACTTAAACAGATCCTTGAATCAAATCAGTAAAATGTGATGAAATACCTCTAGCACTTGTTGCCAGAAAAAAGGAAATAATAATGAAACAATAGAAAAAATGACACACAGGAAAAAAATTCATTTCATTTATATTAAAAAAAAATTGTAATAAAAAAGTGTAAAAAGTCAACTTTCACGAGTTAATAAAAATGTTATGAATAGTTTAAGTTCATAAAAATTATACTTTAGTTATAAAATTCAAAGTAAATTATTTGGTAAAAAACATTCTGACCTCGTTTAGAGATGATTAAATTCTGCATACAGGAATAAAAACAAAACAAAGCCAAAAACCAGCAGCAGCTCTGAGGGTTTAATCTGTTAAACTGTCCAAGTAAGAATCTGTTGCAGGTTAATATTTCTTCCGCTTTCTTTGAAGAATAAGTCCTTCCTTCCTATACATGTTAGGAAACACCCCAAACACCTCAATGGTGACAAATCCACAAATTTCTTCTTAACTTAATGTTCCGCATCAATTCAGAATATTTTTGTATGTGAAGAGTGGAAATATTATGTATGTGAAAAAGGATGGAAAAATTGTGGGCATAAAAGAGAGAAGTAGAAAGTCGTGCCATGGAAATATAAAAAAGAGAAGAGTTAGTTTCATGCTCACACATTAGTGAATCTTGCTACCCCCTAACCTCCACCCTTTTCTGCCCCATATCAAATTTATAACTCATTATGAATAAACCACACTGAGAGTTTGTGCATAATAGTTTAATGTATTATTTTATTTTATTGTTTATTGTGTAAAATATACAAAACATTTCAAGGAGTTTTTCTTGCAATCACAAAATTACAAAAGTTGTTTTCCAAGATCATGTAGCAGTAGCATTCTAATGTGTCTAGCATTCTCACTGTGGCTGTGTTTATTTTCTTCAGCCTGGTGCTATTTTCATTCATTCATTCATTCTTTTTCTACCGCTTATCCGAACTACCTCGGGTCATGGGGAGCCTTTGCCTATCTCAAGCTTCATAGTGCATCAAGGCAGGATACACCCTGGACGGAGTGCCAACCCATCGCAGGGCACACACACACTCTCATTCACTCACGCAATCACACACTACAGACAATTTTCCAGAGATGCCAATCAACCTACCATGCATGTCTTTGGACCGGGGGAGGAAACCGGAGTACCCGGAGGAAACCCCCGAGGCACGGGGAGAACATGCAAACTCCACACACACAAAGCGGAGACAGGAATCGAACCACCAACCCTGGTGGTGTATGGCAAACGTGCTAACCACTAAGCCACCGTGCCCCGCCGTGCTATTTTTAGTGATGAACAAATGCACTCACTACATCATTGTTGTAAACATGAGAGATGGACCGGGAATCAGGAAGACTCGAATGAACCGTCTGTGTGAGAGAAAGAGAAATGAATCATGAGTTCATCCTTCTTTATGAATCTTTCCAGATCTGAATGTCTGAGTGAAGTGTGTATCTGAAAACACTTACTGCAAGTGTGTAGTACATGCCGTTGGACCTGGTCCGAAGATCAAGACCTGTGTACGTGTCATCAGGAGGACTGGAGGAAACGTTCTGTGTGAAGATTATAAAGAATGTGTTTGGTGTTTCGAGCAATTCCTTCATATCCATCCATTCTATGATTCATTACATAACAGCATTTCCTACTATGTTTAGTGATGAAAAGGATCTAGAGCAGTGGTTCTTAATCTGGGTTCGATCGAACCCCAGCGGTTCGGTGAGTCAGACTTAGGGGTTCGGCGGAGGATAAGACGCACCCGACTCATATGATTTGTGATGATACGTCCCCCTTGGCCATCATTGGCTGCAGGTGATCACGCAACATCGCTTGGCCTATCTGTGCTGCAGGAAATTTGGTGCACCCAGTAGTTGACTTGTGACTGTCGTGTTGGTACGTCATGTGATTTCTTTCTTAATATTTTAATCCATTCATACTAACTATGTCGAGCAAAAAAAGAAAGTGGTCGGATGAATATGTACAATATGGATTCACATGTATAACGGAACATGATGGGAGTCAGCGTCCTATCTGCATTATTTGCAATGCCAAGTTGAGCAATTCTAGTCTAGCACCGGCAAAACTAAGAGAACACTTCCTTAAGCTGCATGGAGATGGAAAATACAAGAACACAACGCTCGCTGAATTCAAGGTGAAGAGAGCTAGATTCGATAAAAAGGCTACTTTGCCTGTTCTCGGCTTTGTATCCATCAACAAACCGATCCTCACAGCATCGTACGAAGTTGCTTACCTGATCGCAAAGCAGGGCAAACCACACACCATTGGTGAAACACTCATAAAACCAGCTGTGTTGAAGATGGTGAATATCATGCTGAGAAAAGCGGCTGAAGTTAAGTTAGCCCAAATTCCTCTTTCAAATGACACCATCAGCGACAGAATAGAGGACATGAGCAAAGACATCTTGGCTCAAGTAGTTGCAGATCTGATTTCAAGCCCGGCAAAATTCAGCTTTCAACTCGACGAGACCACAAACGTTTCCAATCTAGGCCAGCTTGCTGTATTCGTGCGCTATGTGAAAGGCGACTCGATAAAGGAAGATTTTTTATTTTGTAAGCCTCTTACAACAACAACTAAGGCAGCCGATGTGAAGAAACTTGTGGATGACTTCTTCAAAGACAACAATCTTTCGTGGGATATGGTTTCTGCAGTTTGTTCGGACGGAGCTCCAGTCATGCTGCGAAGAAAGTCCGGTTTTGGTGCACTAGTGAAAGCTGATGCACCACACATCATTGTTACGCATTGTATTCTGCACAGGCATGCGTTGGCAACAAAAACCTTACCTCCAACACTGGCAGAAGTATTAAAAATTGTAGTCGAATGCGTGAAACTATGTGCGAAATAGTGCTCTGAGGCACCGCATCTTCAGTGAGCTGTGTAAAGAAATGGGCTCTGAATTCGAGGTACGTGGTTCGGTGGTCATCCTGGAGACAGGTGCTGAATCGTGTTTTTGCCCTGCGTGTGGAATTAGCCCTGTTTTTGCAAGAGCACCAACATTTTCATGCAGATTGCTTCAAAAATTCAGAGGTCATTCTCATTTTAGCGTACATGGCTGATATCTTCGCAGCTCTCAATCATCTCAATCAACAGATGCAGGGAGGTGGAGTCAACATCATCGAAGCTGAAGAAAACCTGAAGGCTTTTCAAAAAAAGCTACCGTTATGGAAACGACGAATAGAGAACGATAACTTCGCAAACTTTACCCTGCTAGACGACTGTATATGTAAGATCGAAGATGTATCTGGAATCGGAGACATTTCTTTACCCGCAGAACTGAAGAAAGCAATTGCCACGCACTTAGATGAGCTTGCAAAGTCTCTCGATAGATACTTCCCTACAAGAGAGTCTTATCCAGCATGGGTGAGACAGCTGTTCACGTTTAGTGTTGAGACAACAGATGTCAATGATGAATACCTGGATGAAATCATTGAAATTCAGCAGAGCCAGGTCCAACAGCAACTCTTCAGAACAACAACGCTCTCAACGTTTTGGTGTCAACAAATGGTAACATACCCTGTTATTGCTAAGAAAGCTCTGGAGATTTTCATACCGTTTGTTACAACATATCTTTGCGAGCAATCATTTTCAAGGATGCTGGACATAAAAACAAAGAAAAGGAACAGACTTTGTTGTGAAAATGACATGAGAGTGGCACTTGCCAAGGTGAAGCCACGCATTTCTGAATTGGTCTCTGAAAGGCAACAGCAGAAGTCACACTGATTTGCAGTAAATAGTCATTATGATGTTTTTGTGTGAAAATCGTGTTTTAATGGTTTTGTTCCTTGAACACCGTGATGTTGTGATGCACGGTTCATTTTGTGCACCAGTAAAATATATACTTATGTTTTGAATTTGAAAAAAAAATCATATTTTATTTTTCCAATTAAGAAGGGTTTGGTGAATGGGCATATGAAACTGGTGGGGTTCAGTACCTCCAACAAGGTTAAGAACCACTGGTCTAGAGCCAAACTGGTTCCTCATGTTCATTATGATCTGGGTCTAGTGTTGATTATCTCTATTTGTTGGGCTGTTTTGCAGGTAAGTTTGAGTCTCTTATGTTTCTATGCCAAGTGGTTACCAAAAACAAATTACTATTGAAATAATAAGTCACACTGTGTCATACTGTCCAGTTACAGTTCCCTTACCTGACTAGACTCAACATTATCAGCTGAACCTCTTGTTCTCTTTCTCCTAAAAATGAACAATAATCAGAAGGATCACACTTAAGATATTTTACACAAGTGAATGAAAAAGACACATGCTTACCTCATGAATAAAACCACAACGATGACAAGTGAACATCCAAAAGTCACTCCAAGAACAACAAACAGAAGTACACGCTTGCCCTCTGTGTAGAGATCAATATTAGTCTGCTGTAACTCATTCACCTTTATAGATGCTAATAAGTTTTATTTATTATAAGCTGTGATACCATTTAATGTGAGACCCACTGCAGGTGCTCTCTGACTCCCGTATTTATTCTCAGCCACACAGTAAAACCATCCACTGCTGCTGGAGGTCAGTGTGAAGCTGTAACTCTGTCCAGATCCTACAGGTGAGCTTTCATTCACCTTGTACCAGGTGTAGCTCTGTACAGGTGGGTTAGCATCACTGCTGCAGGTCAGAGTCACTGAACTGCCCTCCACTATCTCACCAGAGGGACTGATGGACACTGAGACTCTCTTTGGAGGATCTAAAACAGACAAGACGGTAAGGATACAAAGGAAAAACCCACTGACAGGTCACAGGTTACTATGGGTAAAGAAGTTATATCATTGACCATCATAATCATCATTAACTCACACAGAACATTAAGAGACACAGCAGTAGACGATAGACCTCCATGTTTATTCTCAGCCCTGCACGTAAACTCTCCACTGTCCTCAGATCTGATCCTGATCATGGTGAAGGTGTTTCCTGTACTTATAGAGGATCTTCCCTTATACCAGGTGTAGCTCTGTACAGGTGGGTTAGCATCACTGCTGCAGGTCAGAGTCACTGAACTGCCCTCCACTATCTCACCAGAGGGACTGATGGACACTGAGACTCTCTTTGGAGGATCTAAATATGGAACCGTAAAATACACATTGAAAGAGTTTTTTAACAGACTATGAAAGTCATCATCAGTCTATATGTTTCACTGCAGTTATACATTAATTGACCTAAAAGGAAACAGCAGTGAAATTATAGAAATAATGTCATATAATCACAAAGAGTAACTTCCAAATAATATGTTATTTTGCTGATGTTATTGTTAGTAACATGCTAGAGTGTGTCTATGCAACCAATGGCGACTCCGTAAACTTGGAGGAGTACACGGCATCAATGACCAGCTACACTGGCAAGTACATTGATGACGTGACCATGTCCAAGACAATCACCACACACTCCAATCAGAAGCCGTGGATGACTGCTAATGTGCGTGCGCTGCTGAAGACTAGAGACCTAGCCTTCAGAACAGGGAACAGGGCAGCCTTAAGAACAGCAAGGGCCAAACTGTCCCAAGACATCAGAGAGGCAAAGCGCACACACACCCAGACAATCCAATGCCGCTTCCAGGACAGCGGAGACGCCCGTCACATGTGGCAGGGCATACAGGCGATCACGAACTACAAGACAGCTTCACCTGCTTGTGATAGCGATGCCTCCCTTTCAGATGCGCTGAACGACTTCTACACTCGGTTTGAGGGGCAGAACAACGTAACGGCAAGGAAGACCATCCCTCCCCCTGACAACCAGGTACTCTGTCTATCCACGGCCGACGTGAGGAGATCTCTATGCAGAGTTAGTCCACAGACGGCTGCTGGACCAGACAAGATTCCTGGTAGGGTGCTCAGGGAATGCGCAGAACAGCTAGCGGATGTCTTCACTGACATCTTCAATATTTCCCTGAGCAGCACCGTTGTTCCTACATGCCTCAAGACAACCACCATTGTCCCTGTCCCAAAGAAGTCTACAGTGTCCTGCCTCAATGACTATTGTCCCATCTCACTCACATCCATCGTTATAAAGTGCTTAGAGAAGCTTGTCAAGACCCATTTACCACATCAAGACCCATTTACCACCCTCTCTGGACCCCCTACAGTTTGTGTATTGCCCAAACCGCTCCACAGTTGCTATTGCAACAGCCCTTCATTTAGCCTTCACCTATCTGGACAATAAAGACACTTATGTACGAATGCTGTTTACAGACTTTAGTTCAGCATTCAATACAATCACCCCTAAGCATCTGAGTGAGAAGCTGAGCCTGCTGGGACTGAACACCTAACTCTGCATCTGGATCCTGGAAGACCTCAGTCAGACCGGATCGGGAACAGCATCTCCAGCATCACCACACGGAACACTGGAGCCCCTCAGGGCTGCGTGCTCCATCCACTGCTGTTCACCTTGCTGACTCACGACCATATCATCAAGTTCGCTGATGACACAACTGTGGTGGGTCTCATCAGCAAGAACGATGAGTCGGCATACAGGGAGGAGGTACAACAGCTAACTACCTGGTGTAGAGCCAACAACCCTTCTCGGAATGTTGATAAAACTAAAGAGATGGTTGTTTACTTCAGAAGAGCACAGAGCGACCACTCTCCGCTGAACATCGACAGATCATAGGTAGAGATCGTCAAGAGCACCAAATTTCTTTGTGTTCATCTAACAGAATACTTCACCTGTTAACTCAACACCAGCTCCATCACCAAGAAAGCCCATCAGCGTCTCTACTTCTTACGAAGTCTGAGAAAGGCACATTTTCCTCCCCCCATCATGAATACTTTTTACAGGGGGACCATTGAGAGCATTCTGAGCAGCTGCATCACTGTCTGGTTTGGGTACTGTACCATCTCGTATTGCAGGACCCTGCAGCGAATAATAAGGACAGATGAGAAAAGACATTTACACCACACACTGTATCCGCAAAGCCAACATCATTGTGGATGACCCCACACACCCCTCACACACACTCTTCACCCTCCTGCTGTCTGGAAAAAGGTACCGAAGCATTCTGGCCCTCATGACACAGACTGTGTAACAGTTTCTTCCCACAAGCCAGACTGCTTAATAACTGTAACTGAATTGTTCTGAGCACAACTTACACACGCACATCACCTGTATGGACTGCACAGACCTACACCAAATACACACACTTGGAATATACATCCATCAACCTGTGTACATGCTGTTTACATCCATCAAACTGTTTACATGCTGTTTTTGCACACTTTTTTGCTTTTTGCACATATTGTCCAACATTTCAGCCATTTGCTGTTTTGCACAATTCTTTACATTATCTCAGGGAACTGCTGCTATGAAACTGTGTTCATTATAGTATTACTGCATGCAATATTGTTGAACATACTGTACAGTACTTACACTGGTCGGCGCTGTTTCTGTTTATTGTCTTTTGTGTATTTTTTGAATTGTCTTTTTTGTATTACCTTGTAATTTTTTGTTTGCACTGTCTCTTATCCTGCACTGTCTTGTCTGTCTTTTTTGTTTTGTCCTGCACTGTCTTTTGTCCTGCACCGTCTTGTCTGTCTTGTTTGTCTTATCCTGCACTGTTTGCACCAGGTTGCACTTTATGTGGCTAGGACTTACTTACTAAGTCCTTAGCTCTGTCTTTGTTTTATGTAGCACCTTGATCCTGGAGAAACGTTGTCTCATTTCACTGTGTACTGCAACTGCTACATATGGTTGCAGGGCTCTCAAGTGGTCTCACTCATTTTGGTCTTTTGTCATGATCTCCTGCCACACATTGTATTTTGTTACGCAGAAAAACTTGTATCTGACCGCACCGCTGTCTCTATGAAGATGGGCAGGAATCAAGCACGTCTCCTGTTGTAATGTTACAACAAATTCACAACTTATTTGACACAAACAATGACATTTTGACTGCTGTTAGAGATGTTTCCCAGATAATCAGCATCAGTTTTTCATGAGTGTCTGTAACTTAGCCAACCGTTTTACAGCGTGTTCACTGACAACACCTGCTCAGAACAAGTAGTCTAGGCCAGTGGTTCTCAACCTGGGGGCCCTGAGATGGTGCCAGGGGGTTAAAAAAAAATAATGACTTTATCATAAATGAAATCTCAAACAAATAAGGCTACTAACCACCAGCACTACATTGTATAATTTAATGTTTTGTTTAATTCAATAAACGGTTCTTGTCTCTTGACTTGACTTGTAGTGTGCAAACCTGATCAGAAAGCATCCAGTGAAACTTCATATTAACTGATGACTTGTTGTGTAAAGGACAATAGTTTAGAGTCATGACATAACACATGTACTTGCTTTGCTGTTTGTTCCTGTTTCATTACTCATGGGATTCGTGTTACATGTGGATTCAGCATGAACTTTTAGTGTTGCTAGTTTTATAAGTGAATGAATCAGTCTGAACTTACATTGTACATCAAGAGTGACAGCAGGGGAGCGATAACTTTGTCCCTGTACAGAACATCTGTAGCTGCCTGCATCCCACTGACTGACTGATGGCAGATGGAGCGGGTTAGAGGAGGAGAAATAACTTCTATCTTTGTACCATATGAATATTGTAGTGTATGGCAAACTGTAGGAGGTTTTACATGTGAGAGTAACTTCATCTCCCTCAACAACTCTACCAGGAATCATCTCCACCCAGAGATCTGTGAATGAGAGGAAAGGAAGAAAACATGCAGTGAAGCCTGTGTACTGTAGACTAATCACTCATATCAATGAGAGCAGTATTATAGCTGGGAAACACAAAACAACGTTTTTTTACTTGAGCACAAAACCAATAAATGTTCACGCTGTGTTTTTTATTCTGGGGATAATTTCACCTGGATGCTATAGATTTGTAGCTAAGAGGAGCTACTGTAATCATAAACACTGTTGTGTTGCTCATGCCAAATCTTTTATTTAAAATCTCTAAACACACTCAGCACTGTTTGTCTTTAATCCTCTTTAAACCTGTATGGAGTAATGATTTATAATCTCAATATTAGTGACAGACTGGGGCAATAATTTAGGCCAGGAATTTGACTCCATCTCTTGGCAACCTTCCTTCAACAGAAAAATAAATAATAAGAATGATAGAAAGAAACTCAGGGTATCTGGGGGAGTAAGACACATAAAGATCTGCAAATTAAAAGGTGAATTGGTTGAAAAAAATGATGAAAAATTATTTTACAAAACATTTCAGCCTTGGTCTTTCGCTGTGGTTTGCAAAGAAAACAGCAGTACTTACTAAAAATGCAAATTCATTATCTGCCAAATGCTTTTGGAACAGCAGCATAGGGCTTTCCATGGTTTTAACACACCAGCACCTGACTTTGAACTTTGCAGAAATTTATTTATTTATTTAATTATTTTTTTCAAAATTGTCGGATATTGCCAAAAATTCGTGACCGATCCAAATCCGATATTCGTGGTCATGGGCGTGGGAACCATTATATGTGGGTGGGACAGGAACCACCCACTGTTTAAGACCAATAATATTGGACCTACCCACTTTTTTCCATCTCTATTCAGCGCATGTCTTTTTTTATTACTTTTCAGAGCGCCGGCAGTCGAATCCATTCTGCTTGAGGAATGCCCTAATAAATTAAACTCCATTCCACGTTTTACCTACAGCATTGACCACGCTCCTGCTTCCTAAAATCCATCGTCGTCGGAACTATTATATGTGTGTGGGACAGGACACGCCCACTTTTTATTTACTTCCGACGATTTCCGATTATTTATGCCCATGGTGGTTGATTAATGAACAGCAAACATCATAGACTATTGCTTAAACTTATAAAAAAAATACACTTATATATTAAATTACATTAATATCAATAAATATAATAAATTTTCTAGGAAATATGTTGCACAACCGCCTGCGACAGACAGACAAGTTTAGCAGGCGCCCTTTCCGTTTACCTCAGCGCGTTAAATATGTCGCTCATTTGGGTGTGAGGTTTTAATACATTTTGCAGAGTTCTAATTTAAGATTCACTTTAAAATATTGCCTTTTCTTCAGAAAATAATTAGTGTAATAACTACAGTATACATGGTTTAGATTGTTATACCACTAACTGTAAAAAAAAAAAAAAAAAAAAAAGCACTGTTTGCTACTGCATTAATACTTTTTTTAAGGTTTCTTGTGTTTTCATTTTTCATCCAGTAATAAGGGCATTTTTGTATTTCTTTGCCAGAAACAAATAAATCTTAATAACTAAGCAAGTTGTATACATTATTTAGTTTTAAAGGTAGAAAAGAACACAGATACCGGTATCGGCCGATACTGGAAAAAAGCTGGTATCGGATCGGAAGAGAAAAGGTGGTATCGGTACATCCTTATTTTAAACCAAATGGCTACTTTGATCCATTACACCTAAAGCACTGCCACTGCAATTTTTCTTTTCTATTTATTCTTTGTAATTGTTTGTAAATCAATTAAACCTTAAACATTTTTGGTTCATGGATAAATGGATCCTGTGCTATTACACAAAAATATTAAGTCAACCCTCCATGATTCTCATAGCCTAACCTCATGAGTCAAACTTCTCTCTTCCGTCACCAGATTACTAATGATTACACTTGTCTAAGCCTCACTATCAAGACCAGTCTGTTGATTTTTCCAACCTTTCCTTTATTATATCTTTAAAAAAAAAAAGGTTAATTGGTCAAAGCTTGCAAACACTGAGCACACTAGTGACATCTGGTGGTCAACAAGCCGTTAAAAATATTTGCTCACAGGAAAACTATGACTTGTCAAATATTTAATATTTATAAATTTACTTTAAATAAGTGAGTTTTAAGTTTGCCTTTAAACAAAGGCAGGTAAGTGATATCAAGTTTAGGTGTTTAGGTGTATAAGAGATGTCAGTGTAAAATATTATTTTATAATGAATAAAGTACAGTGTGATATTGCTTCAGCTGATGTGGCTTACCTGTGACAGAAAGTTCAATACAATTTTTACCTTGATACTTACTGATATGAGGCCGGAGCACCTGGGAGACGACTCCTGCAACACAGAATACAGAAATGTGTTGATGATGCATGTATGAATCTCAGACAGTGAGAAAGCCTCATAAACTCTCCACTAAAAATAAATCTGCACTCATTCATTACTAAAAACACATAGGGAGAAGCTCCACAGGTCATGAAATTCAGAGAGAGAGTGAGAGAGAGAGAGAGAGAGAGAGAGAGAGAGAGAGAGAGAGAGAGAGAGAGAGAGAGAGAGAGAGAGAGAGAGAGAGAGAGAGACAGAGAGACTGAATAAACATTAGTAACATTAAGCACAATGTTAGACATTCTGTATATATTTATGAAAAATATATTGGTACATTTGCAAATGATTCACCTGAAACCATGAGCAGTAACAGCAGAGGAAGTGGAGGAGTCAATCTGAGTGACATCATCAGTGTTGCCTAATAATCATCACCACAGATAGAAAAACACTATTCAGTTTTATTGTCCTAAAAAGTATATGATCTGCTTTGTGTTCATAAAAATCCATGAAAGAAAAGATGAAAGAAAAGTGACAGATAGATTTACTGTTCATTACAGCTGTGTCCTGTCCTGTACAGTTCAGTGTGTGAGGAGGAAGAACACTGAGTAAAAAAGTCACTAAATCCCATCTTTAATATGTGATAAAAAAAAAATTAAAAAAAGGAAATACAAATGAATCATTTGGGAGAATTGAACAAATCGATTCCTGAAATTTGAACAAATTATATTATTTTTACAGAATAATTGAAATAATCTGGGTTAAAATGTTTTGCCATTTTATTTGATCTACATTTAATTAAAGTCTTGAATCATTTTACTGCTCCCATCGTTTAAAGTACTGTGTAGTGAATCAACCGAATCAAAGCTCACAAAACCTGATTGACTTAAACAGATCGTTGAATCAAATCAGTAAAATGTGATGAAATATACCTCTAGCACTTGTGGCCAGAAAAAAGGAAATATTAATGAAACAATAGAAAAAAAGTATACACATGAAACAAATTCATTTCATTATATATAAACAATTTTTTTTAATAGAAAAGAGTAAAAAGTCAACTTTCATGAGTTAATAAAAAATCTTATGAATAGTTCATAAAAATTATACTTCAGTTATAAAATTCAAACTAAATTATTTGTTAAAAACTTTCTGACCTTGTTTAGAGATGATTAACTCTGCATCCAGGAATAAAAACAAAACAAAGCCAAAAAAAACAGCAGCAGCTCTGAGGGTTTAAACTGTTAAACTGCCCAAGTAAGTTTAACTGCTGGTTAATATTTCTTCCTTTTTTCTTTTTTTCTTTTTTTGAGGAATTAGTCCTTCCTTCCTATACATGTTAGGAAACACCCCATATATCTCAATGGTGACAAGTCCACTCATTTCTTTTTAACGTAATGTTCCGTATCAATTCAGAATGTTTTTGTATTTGAACAGTGGAAATATTGTAAAAATTGTCACTGTTACAGGAGTTTTTAAGATTAATCAATGTTTAGTTTAAAATGGTCTAAACATCACATGTTTTAGGATTTATATTAACAAAGTATGTTGTTACAAGTTTAGCCTTTAGCAGGAGTTATAAAGCTCTTGTGTTCAGCTACAGTAATTCTATTATTTCAATATGAGGTAACTGGTAGACAGGTTTTTATTAGATTTGGTAGATTAAAAAAAAAATAAACACACGCACACAGACATACAGACAATATATATACATATAAATATATATATATATATATATATATATATATATATATATATATATATATATATATATATATATATATATCTGTGTGTGTGTGTGTGTGTGTGTGTGTGTGTGTGTGTGTGTGTGTGTTTATTTGTCCTCTCAGGAAACCACCGTGCAAATGTCCCTCTTAACCTCATCTGTTTTCCATGTACTCCAATTGGGATTGGGACTTTCATGGATAAAACCACACATTGATTGGTCAGCTAAAAAACATCAATTCAATTCAATTCAATTCAAGTTTATTTGTATAGCGCTTTTTACAATAGACATTGTCTCAAAGCAGCTTTACAGAACATAAACATAGAGCAGAAGGTAAACATAGGAATAATACAAGAAATAACGAATAATAAAAGAAAAAGAATTAACAGAATAAAAAATTCAAGATTATTATTAGATATATATAATTCACAACATCACCAATTGCTGTTCCTTCTGTGATTTATTTTTCTGCACTCAGTCCTCCACCATCATTGACTCCTTATTCCCTCTTGTCTGTGCCTATAAAATGCCATAATCTGAGTTTTTTTCAGGACTTGGCCCTCTCTCTACTGTCTCACAAGCCTTGTGACTGTCTTTGTTGACTTCATTGTCAGCATTATCCAACCTTCCTTTTCCTAACATTTATCTGCATCTCTTTTAAGCCAAAAAAGACCAATCCCACAGACCTTTCATTGATTACTTGAGCCAAAACAGCATCACCTATACAGTAAATACTGTAAAAGCGTCTCTTCAGTTCAGCCTTTGAGCCTCTACATGGGGCCACCATGTTTAATAAATTGTACCCTCAGAAGGCATACAGTACCACCTGTTCAGGATCAGAAAGCAGGATAAGTGGAAGACTTTTGGGCCACTTATTTTGTCAGTATTTGGTCATGCATTTCAGCCTCACCAATGCCACCATGGTGTTCCAAGCCCTTGTCAAAGACATCCTCAGGGGTTTTGTTAAACTGCAAGAACTGGTAATGCTGCAGAACTCCTCATCAGAAAAATAATGTCTCAGACTGAGGACCACACTCTTTGTCCCAGTCATGGAAGTCATTTTGTATAAGTCATATAGTATAAGTCTGTCATCAAGCTTCCACCCCTAGTCCAGTGGTCATTGTTTCCACCCTGCTCATCTCCGTACATAGAACCATCTTCTGGCTGACTGCTATTGAACTCACCTGGTCATATATGTCCCATCCAATGACATACAGTACCCCTTCATAAGAAACTCTCTCCTCAGTATCTAGGCCCATTCACCAATTAAAGCCAGTCCACATCAGACCTACAGTATAAGCCCTTTTGTGGCCTTCAGCAGGCTGCTGGATCTATGACATATGGGAAGAGGCCTACAAAGCTTTGTCCCTGTACAGAACATCTGTAGCTGCCTCCATCCTGCTGACTGACTGATGGCAGATGGAGCTGCTTAGAGGAGGAGAAATAACTACCATCTTTGTACCAGGTCAATATTGGGGTCTCAGTCAGACTGCAGGAGGTTTTACATGTGAGAGTAACTTCATCTCCCTCAACAACTCTACCAGGAATCACCTCCACCCAGAGATCTGTGCATGAGAGGAAAGAAGGAAAACATGCAGTGAAGCCTGTGTAGATTATTATAAATATGTATTTTCATGTTTTACTGCTACAGTATTTGAACTTAGTAGTAATAAACCTCGAGCCCAAAGTTCGTTCTACTTCAGCAGATTTTTCATGTGCATTAGGAGAAATTTATCCTGGACTAATTCCAGACATCTCATCTATTACCTCTACTTAAAATCCTCTCCTCATTAATAATGACACACACCTGTCTACAGTCAGGTATAAGGTTATAAACAAACTTTTTTTTTTATGATACATCTACAATATGTGTTTATAAGAAATCTATAAATTAACAGTAGATAGTGTTATGATTTCAGCTGATGTGGCTTACCTGTGACAGAAAGGTCAACTCCATCTTTACCTTGATACTTTTGTCCTTTGTTTGTTAGAAATCTGAAGTAGTATTTGCCTTGGTCCTGTTCTGTCACATCACTCAGTCTGGGTCGGCAGTCATTCAGGTTGTTCCCGAGGTAATGAACCCTGTTTCTGTACTTTGGGTCTAAAGACAGATCAGGAGGCTCTTTATCTGTAACCAACTGTCTGCTCCAGAAAGTTCTCTGGACTGTGTAATCAGTTGGATATGTGGATGTGCAGCCCATGTTCACTGTCGATCCCTTTAGAGCACAGATGGAGCTCGGTGTATAAGTCACATTCCACTTCGACTGGGACACGTCTCCTGCAACACAGAATGTGTTGGTGATGCATGTACAAGTCACAGACATTGAGAAAGACCCGTAAACTCTCCACTAAAAATAAATCTGCAAGTAAAACAACACAGGGAGAAGCTCCACAGCTCATTGAGAGAGAGAGAGAGAGAGAGAGAGAGAGAGAGAGAGAGAGAGAGAGAGAGAGAGAGAGAGAGAGAGAGGTAAAAGGGAGAACTCAACAGAGAACTGCTAAGCAACAAATATTAACGTTAAGCACAATGTTCAATTAAAGATTTGTACATTTGCAAATGACTCACCTAAAATCATGAGCAGAAACAGCAGAGGAAGTGGAGGAGTTAATCGGTGTGACATCATCAGTGTTGCCTAATAGTCATCGTCACAGATGAAACAACGGTTTTCAATCTTATTGTCTGTTCATAACTGTAAAGCAAAGTGCACTGAGTTTTACAACAGTATGTGAGAAATAACACAAAGGTAAAAATAATAAAAATAGTTGGAATTCCTCTCTTTAATATGAGATACGTGTGTGTAGAGATAAATCTTAAATCATATAAAAAATGTGCATACTGGCACAAGTGCATAGAACGATTCGTTTAAGTGAATCAGATGAATCAGTTCTTTAATGTAATTCTAAAAACTATTAACAGACCAATTTTTTGTTAATAATATATTTTGTTAATTTATCTGCATTTAGCTAAATAATTGAATTTCCCCCTTTATATGCACAGTGTAGTAATAGACGTCTTTCTCAGTAGTGTGTGAACCGAATCAAAGCTCATATAACTCGATTCATTTAAACAAATTCTTAGAATCAGGTCAGTAGAATGAGATTAAATATGAATAATGTGTGATACAAAACAGTTAAAAACAAACAAACAACAAGAACATATATAATTATAATATATAAACGATTAATCTACAAAATTAAGGGGAATGAATTGGTCTTAGACTATGTTTTATAATAGAAACGACAAAAAATAACTCGACAGTCCACAAGATAATGTGCAGTTTAATTTTGGTACTTGAATAAATGAGTAAAAACATTTTCTGACCTCATTATATGATTATCTCCTACATCCAGAGAGCAAAACACAAAGAAAAGCAGCGGCTCTGAGGGTTTAAACTGCTAAACCGTTCAAGTTCAAATGTCTTGCCTTTTTTTCATGCACTACCCAAATGTTACTGAATTAGTTCTTCCTTCCTCTACAAAAAAAACCCCGTCCCAGCTCATTTAGGGGGGTTTGCAACATTACTGGGATCCAATCTAATGCCCTCACCTCCATCACATGGCACTGGTTCTCCCTGGACAGGAGTCTGGGCTTCTAATACCACCTGCACACCAACCCAGACTTCATACCCACACCTGCAGGCCCTGATTCACTCACCTGGGTGGAAGAGGAAACACACAGAGGGGGATGTGAGGGTAGGTGATGTTGACTGTGAGGTCAGGTGAAAGGATAGAGGCGGGTTAGGGTTAGGATTTACAATTCAGATTCCTCAAACCATAGAGAGGGATTTGGCAGTGGTAGTTTCTGAGAAAAGCTGGGACAGGAGGTAAGTCTAAAAACAGCAGCTCAGATTTACCACGGTCCCTTACGGAGACTCACCTCTGCCCATTATCACGAAGATTGCCAAGTTGCAGCTGACATTTTATTGCATTTCCTCTTAGCATGTCTGCATTGACTAAATATACAAAGGATCGCAGGGAACCAGGAGCTAGACATATTTAACATATGTCATTCTTGCTTCTCTTCAAAACTTGAGAGCCCTGTGATGCTGCTGCTGCTGATGACGACGACGGTACCTGGAGACTCACTATTTAAGCCTCTGGGACACTAATTAGAATGTCACTGTCAGGTGACTTGAGCAAGATCTTTTATTCACAACTGTTGCTCAAATAGAACAGTAAATCACTCTATAATAGTTTATTAAAATGAAACCATACTAATAGAAAAAATATAAAAACAATTTTATGAAAATAAATTTAGAGGTAAAACACAACGGCAGAACAGTTAAAAATCACTGTTAAGTGTTAATGCTCAGATTTGGAGAAGAAGAAGAAAAAATCACACAGTCACATACATACGTTATACTATTGCAGACTAAGTTCAATATTGCTTGAGCTCAAATCCACAGCTCAAAAACAGAACTAGATCTGTAAGGAGGGGTCATACGGCTGGTGATCCATGTACAGAGTTTATTAGACTGATCGAATACAGACAGGCAAAACACAGGCAGGCAGAAGGTCAGGGCAGGCAGAAGGTCAGGGCAGGCAGCAAACACTCAGAGAATCAGAATACCGAAACAGAGTCAACACTGGCAAACAGAATAACAACAGGAAAACGCTCAGAATGACAGCTAACAGAATGACAGCTAACAGAATGACAGCTAACAGAATGACAGCTAACAGAATGACAGCTAACAGAATGACAGCTAACGCTAGTCGAGACTTCGCACTGATGGAAAGTTCAAGTTCAGTCTTTATAACGTGGGAAATGGGAAACAGCTGGTGGCGTAATTAGTCCGGCGCAGGGCTTTATGGGTATAGCAGTTCGGAAGCGTGTAATATTCCGGCGAGGCTTCTCTGTGTTGCCGCTCGGAAGGCGGGGCAGGTGCGCCGACCGTGACATCATCTCTCTCTCTCTCTCTCTCTCTCTCTCTCTCTCTCTCTCTCTCTCTCTCTCTCTCTCTCTCGACTGATGATGTTGAGGATCTCACTGTTGATTTCTTGCAGCCTAGGAAATAAAATCGTGATAAATTTGCTGTAATACTGAAAGAACAGTAAAAGTGTTTTTCAGAACAGAAATGTAATAATGAGTAAGGATAAAATAAATAAAAACACTCACCGTAAGGTTGGCATAATCAGAAGAGATGAATCGAGGATCCAGAGTCATGTACGGGTCTTCAGGAGGACTCGCGTTCTGTGTGAAAATAAACAAATCAAAATAAATTCTTCCTTTTTTGTCTCTAACCTTATAGATGGTAGTTGGTTTAAATTCATGTGATTAGATAGGCTGCCAGAGAACTTGCTGCACTGATTTATGGTTATAAATCTCTGAATAACAGCTGAACAGTTTCCATCAATTCTATTTCCTTTATGAGTTCTGCCACAGTATTGTTTTTCTCAGTTCACTCTGCATATGGACCACAGCCCTTAGGTAGACAGGATGATAGATGAAACATCACCAGACCCATTTTGTTTTTGGTTTAAACAAACTTATGGTATATGAAACTATCATTAACTGCTTGGATAATTCCCTGCATGACCACCAGAGGGCGACCTCTATGTCACTGTTTTGATTATGTGCCATGTGCTTTTGTTTGTTTTGTGTTTCCACGTGTTCCACGTTTTCACACCTTTGTATATGTGTGTGTTCTTTTGTTTACGTCTTTAACCCCTTGGTTAGTCAGTAACCAGTTCAAGGTCACGTCCCATTCTTGTGTTTCCATTCTGCATGCTCAGTTTTGCAGTTCTCTGGTTGGTGATGCCTTCTAATTACTGTATTTTCTGTTGTTAAGTTTTTCTCTAATGTTTTCTTGTTTGTTCACATTTGTTATTTTATTAATAAAACACACAGTCTGATAGTATCCTAGTTTGGCTCTGCACTCTGTACTGTGGGTGAACAGGAGGCATCAGCGTGACACAAACTTTGATTATAATTTGTGATTGCTACAATAAACAGCCGTATTCCACCTTAATAAAACTTTCACATGACAGCAACATTAACGTTGGGAAAATCTTATTTTTAGTTTTCTGTGACAAGATGAAAAAAGTATCAAAGCTTTATGTGAATATTTGGCTCAACCATTAGTTTACACATCTGTAATCAACAATGTCCATCATACATGTAATTTTTCTTTGAATCAATATGAAAATTTACGGAATTAGTTGTTGAAATAACGCTAAACAACAGCTAGAAATATCAGTAGGATTGTGAAATGTGCCGTGTGGAGCTCACCTCATGATTAGACATGTTCTGCCTCTTCCTCCTGCTCTCAGGAAACAAAGTTATTTACTGATTATTAGTGAGCTGTTGTGATTAAAAAAAACATACACTTTCCAGATTTAATTTTTTTATACTAAACACTACCTCTACCTATTACACATTGAATATGCTATTGTTAAGGAAGCAAAGTGAAAACACTGAACTCTGGAAAAAACTCTAGTATATAGGCCTGAATAATAAAAACAGGAACAGCGAGGCTCTGCAAATATGTAAAAAAAAAAATTAATGAATATAAAACAATGTAAGTTTAAAATGAATGGACACACACTTTTAGAGTCTAGTGCCCTGCTTTTACCTCAGGCAGAAAACCCCAGCTATAAAAGTGGCAACCACACAGAGGACGACTCCTACAACTCCAACCAAAATCATAAAGTAACCTGAAGACAGGCCTAAAAATAAATATCTCTGTCAGCGTCACAAAAATTAATCTCATTTAAAAACAATACGTTAAATGGTTAACACAGCAGTGTGTTCACATCTTACCACTTGAAGTGAGACCCACTTCAGGTGCTCTCTGACTCCCGTGTATATTCTGAGCCACACAGTAAAACCATCCACTGCTGCTGGAGGTCAGTGTGAAGCTGTAACTCTGACCAGATCCTACAGGTGAGCTTTCTTTCACCTTATACCAGGTGTAGCTCTGTACAGGTGGGTTAGCATCACTGCTGCAGGTCAGAGTCACTGAACTGCCCTCCACTATCTCACCAGAGGGACTGATGGTCACTGAGACTCTCTTTGGAGGATCTAAAGATAGAAATGTAAACAGCACATAATGAAGGGGTTTTGTGTTTGAGTAATCGGCTCGCTTTTCTAAGAATCTAAACGCGGCGGCGCTTCAATAAACATTAGGCCGGTGCATAATATGTGATGTAAAAGAAAAAGAGGTTAATACACAAAAATGTTTTCAAAAATGTTTATATTGTTACACAGTAATAGACTGTAGATGGCTTTTCTGTGGAATTAATTACAGCTTTATAACAAATGGGAATGAATTTATCTCTGGATATCCGAGGGAATAAAATATTTACTCACATTGGACTTCAAGAGTGACAGCAGGGGATTGATAATTATGTCCCAGTATAGCGCAGCTGTAATTCCCTGCATCCTTTTGAGTAACTGACTGCAGATGAAGCAGTTTGTTGTAGGTGTATAATTGTTCTCCGTTTTTGTACCAGGTGAATGTTGGAGTGGTGGTGAGTCTGCAGGTCGTTTTACAGGAGAGAGTAACAGCATGTCCCTCAATCACCCTGTCAAAAGTTTCTACTTTGAGCTCTGTGAACAAGAAGCAACGATATTAACTCGTTTGCTACCAAAATTTATATTGTTGTCTAGCTCGTGTGCACTGTTTCGCAACATGGCTAAAGTCACTCCTGGTACAGTAGCTCGCAAACATTAGCATTACATGGTAACTTTGAAATCATAATGTGTTTTAGTGTTTACTATAATCACTATGAAAGTCATTAAAAATAGATGAAAATTTCCAGCTGTTTACATCTTGCCACTAACATTGACATTTACAGCATGTGACAGACGCCCTTATCCAGAGCGATGTACATAAGAGCTTAAATCGCTAACATTGAATACATTAATGCTGGTTCACTAGATTACATACTTAAGATACCATGAGTTTAAAACATTTGTTAAAAGTTACAATGAAAAAGTGTCAATGGTTGTGTTTTTTTTTTTAAATGCAAAAGATAAGGAAAGAAGTGCTAGTTGAAGTGTTCCCTGAATAAGTAGGTCTTCAACCACCGCTTGAAAATAGCCAGTGACTCAGCTGTCCGAACCTCCAGGGGAAGTTCATCCTACCCCCTCGGTGCCAGAACAGAGAAGGGGCCACTAAAATTAGGGCTGCTTCGCTTCAGGCTGTGAATTTTTCCAATTTCATGAAGCATTGAAAACATTGAAAATGAAATGAATACACTGAACTTTATTTTGGGTGTTGTTGTGTGGTTGTGTGTGTGTGGGTGTGTGTGTGGGTGGGGATTTTTTTGTGGTTTTGGGTGTATGGGGGGAGGCTTTTCTCCTGCAGAAAATCTTTAACATCAGTTTATGAATCTTTGTGATGTTAAAACTGATATAACTCACCAGTGACTGAAAGCGAAACTCCTGTGCCTTCAAACTGCTTTCCAGCCGATGTTAGAAACGTGCAGTGGTATATCCTTTGGTCCTCTTTTGTAATATTCCTCAGTCTGAGGCTGCAGTCATGTTCTGTGTCTCTGATATACTCAACTCTGTCTTTGTACTTTGGGTCTGAAGACAGATCAATAAAGTCTTTACTCCAAAAAGCTTTTACAACTTGAGAGGAATGATGCACAAGGTTGCAGCTCATGGACACTGTAGATCCTCTTCCAGCACAGATATAGTTCTGTGTGTAATACACTCTTCCATCCTGTTGGGCAACAGCAACTGAAACACAAAACAATGTAGAAACACTCAGTTACTGTTGCTTTAGTCTGCACACATTTTATTTAAAATTAAAAATATTCCCTTTTTTGTCACATACTGTACACTACAGTACAGAGAAATTACTTTCTTCACATATTCCAGCTTAGGAAGTTGGGGTCAAAGAAAGGGTTAAAGGCCTTGCTCAATGTTCCAACAGTGGCAGCTTGGTAATGCTTGGACTTGATCTCCTGACATATGAATCAACATCCCAGAGTCTTAACTGTTTGAGTCACCACTGCTCAATAGAGTTTTTGTCATTAATCTTCATATATCTTAGAAAAACTAACCAGAGCAGTACATTCTGTACAGTCTGAGAGGATGCAAGTGCATTTTAGGTCATATCAGATACCACAGCTTCTGTTTGGATCTCAGCATGTCTGGAAGACATATCATCGTGGATGACGGCTCAGCAGTTGGAGCTCAATACTCGCAAATCTGAACTGCTGTTCATCAGGTGATTCATCCCCAGGTCATGATCTTGCAATAACGATCTGATCTCCCCTTCATTCACAGCTCACAACCTTGGGGAACCCATGGACACTTAACTGTCAATTTTCTACTCCTTTTCCTAAATGCCCCTGAAAGTGAAAGTGACGTGACATACGGCTAAGTACGGTGACCCATGCCCAGAATTCGGAGTTGGGGGGGGGGGGGGGGTTAGTTTCCAGCTCCTTGCTCAAGGGCACCTCGGTCGTGGCCAGCCCGAGACTCGAACCCACAGCATTAGGGTTACGAGTCAGACTCTCTAACCATTAGGCCACGACTTCTACCAGAAACTTCCACGACACTCTACCAGACACTTCCAGAACTATCTAAAGATTCTATGATAACAAGCTTATTTATTGTTCATTATTAAACATTCAGTGAATTAATCAGTACCGTGATGGAGACATCTTTAGACATGAAGACCTAAAAAAACACTACAAAATATTTTAAGCAGATACTCACCTGAAATCATGAGCAGAAACATCAGAAAAGAGGGAGGAGTCCATTTAAGTGACATCATCGATGCAACCTGCATGATCATGAAGTATGTACAAAAAACACTTCAGTTTTAATATCATAAATAACCCTTAACTTAATTTGTTCAAAACATTTTTTACAAAGAGGATGTTGGTTGGTACTGCTGTAGTGGAAATTGTAAACATCATGAGTGTTTTTGTGCTTTAATGGTAAGACTAGGGAGAGAGAGAACAGGAACAAATGTCCCTACCATAAGCAGTCCTACAATAAATGGTCCTGCCATAAAGCACCCCTGCCTTAAACATTCTTTGTGTTATCAGCCATGGGAACTAGAGGACTGTGGGTGCACGTGCCTGATAAGATCTGTCTTTATTGGGGTGACAGAGCTCACATAAACACAGATGCACACACACACACACACACACACACACACACACACACACACACACACACACACACACACACACACACACACACACACACACACACACATGCCAGGACACATACACACATGCCAGGACACACACATGCACACACCTTGGGTATAAAAAGGGAAAGCTGAATCACTAAACTTTGCCTCTTCACTGTGTAGACTTGGCATTCTGCACTGTGGAAGACACCTTTAAGCTGCAGCAAAAGTAAATACCATCTTTACTTTTTTGCTTTTACCACCAACTCTGTTTCTGACTGTTTTTTGTCATGTAGATCAAAACTGCCACCACACTGCTTCAGGACGTCTGTAGTGAGAATTTTATTTATTTTTTTTGCAAAATCTCAGTGAAGAATCGGTGAATATCCGTGCACAACGATCTGATCCCTTCAGTCACAGCTCACAACCTTGGGGCAACCATGGACACTCAACTGTCCTTTTCCTCACATGTTGCTAATACTCCTTTTTCGCACAGGGCCATGTAGGTTTGGAATTTGTTTTTCCTTAATAATAAAAACTGCATTTCATTTAAAAACTGCATGTTGTGCTTACTTGTGTTATCTTTGACTAATACTTAAATTTGCTTGATGATCTGAAACATTAAAGTTTGACAAACGTTCAAAAAATAAAAAATCAGGAAGCAGGAACCACTGTGTGTGTATGTATGTATATATATAGAAAGAGAGAGAGAGAGAAAGGGAACTAGCTAACTGAAGGAAAACCACCAGAACCACAGACGGCTCCTTTTAAATAACCGTCCACATTAGACCCAGTCCAGTGTGGAGCTGGTGAAAGAGAATGTATTAAATTTAGGAAACATACAACACATGACAGGAACAGAGCATTCGTTCATGCTTTAATGGTAACTGAATGTTTAACAGTCTGTTTGGAAAGAATTATAATCAATCAGACTCAGTACAGATGATATATTAGCCTTTATGAGTTAAACAAAAGGCAGGAAAGAAAACGAGGCAGAAATGTCTCATGTGGTAACAGAATGACTTTACTTCAAACATTGTGAGGAAAAATTGTCTAGAACATTGTTTTAAATATGCAGTAAACTAGAGGTATAAAAACTGTTTAAATATCCAATTGTTGAGATAAAATAAGGGGTCTTAATATTTTCCCTATGTTTCGACTTTCACAATGTCAAGGACAAGGTATATTTTGCAGTTTCGAATGCAGAAACATCATCCTGTACAAGCAGGGACTTTATCTGGTAGAAAAATAGAACAGAATTCTATTCTTACCTGTTTTTTTTATTTCTTTTTCTTTTTTCCAATTTTTATAAAAGCTCTTCGGAGTAAAGAAGATGCGGCTCTGGTGTGTTCTGATGGAACAGTGTCTTTGACTCACATGGTTTCTGTAAAAATTCAGCAGTTTTACTCCCCCGTGAATTACGTCAGTCGTCATTGTTATTAAAGCGAGTGTTGAAGGATAAACATTCAGCACAAAAAAAGAGGAGAAAAAAGAGGAAGAGTTCTGAGGAAATACTTGATTAATTTAGTATCCACTAAACATTGCAGCACTGTGCTGATGGGCTCGGACTCAGTGCTGGTAATAAGGGCAGTGCATGAATATGACGTTTTATATTGTGACTCAACTGCTATTTAAACACTGACTTAATCATAGGAGTAAAATACGATTAAAGTGTTGTGTCAGCATATATGTGAACTATTCAACATTATTCCCTGTGACTAATTACTTATGACTGGTTTTTACAAAGGTTTCTCTCTCTCTCTCACACACACACACACACACACACACACACACACACACACACACACACACACACACACACACACACACACACACACATACACATACACATACACACACATACACACACATACACACACCCCTGAAGAAGTTTTTTTTTCCAGTTTATTTTGTATTTCATGAATATAACATTTTATTTCAAGCATGAATACATTGTGTTAGCTAAGCAGGTAAAAAATCAAACTATTTAAAACAAATTGTAGAGCTCACATGTAGAAAAATGATACACAGGTGTAATGCAGCACAGTTATAAATCCCCACACATTGTTTTTTATCTGTCGGAGAATTAAGACACAAATACAATGTATTACTCAGAAATGCAAAGCTCTTATGCTCAGAAAGTAAAACTAGTTAAAGATTGAGTTCAATACTGATCTTGACATGGTGTCGATGTTGATCTCATTGTTGCTTTATCTCAATCTGGAAAAGAAATTGTGATAAAAATCTTATTGTTAATTGTGATAGAAACCAAACATGTGATTAATGGATGAGATGTAATCATTTGTTTCTAAAAATATTCCTTCTTATACACCTGCAGTAAATGCTTTTTATTTTCAGCTTTAAAGCCTTAGCGTATTCTCCAGCCTGGTGCTACACCTAGTGATTAAAAGCGAAGTAAAGCACTCACTGGTAGATTGTCGTAATCCGGAGAGATGGTCTGAGAATCTTGAGCTGTATCAGTGTCATCAGGAAAACTCTGGTGAACCGTCTGTGAGAGAGAAGGAGAAATCAGTCATGTGTGGTACACCAGACCTGAATGTCTGAGTGAAGTGTGTCTCTGAAAACACTTACTGCAAGTGTGTTATACACGTCATGGGACCTGGTCTGAAGATCGAGAGCTGTGTACGTGTCATCAGTAATATTGTAGTAAATGTTCTGTGTGAAGAGAATTAAGGATGTGTTTGGTGTTTTGAGGAATTCATCCAAATCTAAATCAAAGAAGCTGTGACTCAGATTGCATTCTATGATGTAATATTGTTTACTAATAGCTGAGTATCTACACACAGATCAGACTTACATTATAATCAAAAGGTTTATTTGTTAATGACAGAAATCAGCTTAAACATTTAGAACAATGTGTACTTTCATACTGTGAAGAGACACTTACTCCAAGAGTGTTGTACATGTCATTGGAGGACCTGAAATTGGGGTCCGGGGTAGTGTACAAGTCTTCCCCAACAATCTGCAGAGAGAATATTGACAATTCAAGTCAAAGAAAACCGGGTTCAATTGGGTTCAATGTCAACCGTTTCATTAATCAGCTCAGTTATCCAAAGTTTTACAAAGCACCTGATGTATTGGTGACATTTTCAGCAAATCATTATTCAATATTAAATCACATGAACGCTCATTAAATATCACCAGTCAGGAGACATGGTAGAGAAACCTGTTGCTGTGAGGAGCTTCCTGCACCACTAGACATCTTCTGCCTCTTCCTCCTGCTGTCAGGACGAAAAAACAATCAGTTATATACTGGTTAGCAGTGAGCTGACATTAGTAAAGAGAAGCACTCTCCAGATTCCATCACTTGATACAGTACATGAATCTATTACATATTACAACATGATAGCATTAAGTAAGTGTCTGAAAGCATCCACTGAATAATAAAAACAGAAACAATTCAACTTCTCAAATATATAAAAGATTATAACTGCAGTACACACATACAGAACCTTTACAGCTAAGCTTGCATATTTTACCTTCTGTAGTAAAGTCCAACAAGAAGAGCTGCGACTCCACAGATGACGACTCCAAAAACAACCAAAAAGCGACTTTGATACAAAACTTCTAAAAGATAAATCAATACTTTTATTTACACAAAAGTGAACACATGTATGATTTTAAAGCACTGGTGAAGCTTTTTTTAACACTATTTCCATTAATTGGGAAAAATTTCAGAAATATCATCTTCATATTTCAATGAAAAAAAAACCCTTTTATTTACTTTACAGGGAAAGCTAAGAATTACTGTAGCAACTAACTCTCACTCTCTCACTCATTCATTTTCTACCGCTTATCCGAACTTCTCAGGTCACGGGGAGCCTGTGCCTATCTCAGGTGTAATCAAACATCTTCTGCATGGTTAAAACTCAGTTTAACATTGCTCCTTACTTAAAGTGATATCATACAAAATAAATCTGAATGAAAACGTCTCAGTAAAATCTGTTTTCAGCCAAATCCAGATTAAAGTTACATCCAAAACTTAGCTCTGAATCTTCAGCACTGTCATGAGCTTCATTCCTATCTCACACCTTCCAAGTCAGAGCTTTTTGGATAGATAAGGGTTCTTCTAACATGGGTTTCATTCTGAACCCTTTCTGATACATTCGAAGGTCAACAACAGAACCATTACCTGTAACAGTGCTGAGGTGGAATTTTAATTGAGAACATGTGGTTAGTGGGTAACTTGGGTCATTATGATCATAAACAGAAAAACAGACAACTCTATTTCCAATGAGATTAATATTAGACTTAGTCTGCGAGCACGACACTGGACTCGTCTTCCCAGAAACCATCTTCACTCCCACACTCACAATCACTTTGCTTTTAATAGTGTTACTTGTTTTCAAAAGCTTAGTCCCGTTTACTAAGTTACTGTTTAAAAGCAACTTTTGTTTCCTGTTTCTTTGTTAAACAATCATTCTGTTCTGTAATCTGTAAAGCTTTTTTATTTCTTGACTCAGTTTTGCTATTGTGTTGATCATTGTTTTACTCTGACATGTTTTTTTTTCCTCTTGTCTGTTTTGGAACTGTTTTTAATAAACTGACCTGTATTTGCAGCCATAGATTGTGATCTTTTCCTGACAGTAAGTTTGACTTGAGGGGAGAGATAATTTTGTACTTCTACAGCACAGCGGTAAATTCCAGCATGTCTCTGATTGACTGACGGCAGACGGAGCAGGTTTGAGGAGGATGTATAATAATTATAGGAAGAATTGGTCCAGACAAAATATTTTGGGTTCATGCTCAGGCTGCAGGTGGTTTCACATGTGAAATTCACTTCGTCTCCTTCAAAAACTATATCAGGAATAATCTTTAGCTGGAGCGCTGTGGAAAAAAAAAATTGTTTGAATTACCTGCTGTTAGTAAGTCATTAACTAGCTGGTGTTTGAATATTTATAAAAAAAAAAAAAAAAAAAAAAAAAAAAAAATTGCTAATTTTGCTAATGTTACTCCTGGTAGATAGCTAGCGTAATTAATACATGTTAACTATGAGCACATTCAGTTTAATGACTATAACCTTGGACTAAAACTTTGACTAAACCACAGGACATAATTCAAAAGAATAAATGCATTTAATAGTAATAATGCTTGGTGTGTGTGTGTGTGTGTGTGTGTGTGTGTGTGTGTGTGTGTGTGTGTGTGTGTGTGTGTGTGTGTGTGTGTGTGTGTTTAAACTGATGTTGCTCACCTGTGACCTTAAGCTCAACCCCATTCTTATTTGGAAACACTCCAGCTGATGTGTTAAAGCTGACAAAATATTTGTTACTGTCTTTTTGCATAACATTTTTTATTCTGAGGCTGCAGTCATGTGGAGTGTCTCTGAGATACTGAACCCTGTGTCCGTATCGTGCGTCTGTAGACAGTTCTGCATATGGAAACGAATTAGCAAACCAAAAAGCTCTGTGAAATGTGGAATTGGTTGAATTAATGGAGTTATATATGTAACTGCAGCCCATGGTCACTGTAGATCCCCTTACAGCACAGATAGAATTTTGTGTGTATTTCACACTCCTGTCATTTTGAGCAACAACAACTGCAACACAAAATGAAGAAACAATTAGTTTGCTTTTGTTGGTCTGAAGCAGTAAGTAAGGCTACGAGCTCCAAGTGCATACACGCTTCTGTATAATAATGTAAATACTCTGTAAACGCTTCAATGAATTAGGAGGCACTCAAACAGACTCGATATAAAGTCTTTATTAGGAAAAAAAAATTGCTGTATAGATTACATTTGGAATTTTGACTCACCTGAAATCAGGAGCAGAAACAGCAGAGAAAGGGAAGGAGTCAATCTCAGTGACATCATCCACACAACCTGGATGATCAGAATACACACAAGAAAACATGTCCTGTAGAAGAAACAGCTGCACATATATTTTTTTGATTACAGCATTAATAAAAGGTTTTGGGTTGATTTAAGTTCTTGTATTTTTTGCCCCCATAGATGTGGTGCATAAATCTGTCCTTAAAGATATTATTTGTTGTTATGAAAAACCCAAAACATGTAAATCTTGAGCATGTAATCAATTTCTTTTATTTTATATGCACAAATCTTAATTCACAAGTACAAATTGTGTAAGTCCTCTTTGTGTTGTTGTTGTTGTTTTTTATTGCTGAATTTAAGCTTTTAAAAAACAAAAAACACAAAAGTTTCTATGCAATCAATCTTATCTCAATCAGATCAAAGGTGTCATCAGATAAGCATAATCAGAGTTCAGTGAAAAACACACTGCAACATCAGAAAGAACTTTCTCCATTGTGATTTCAGAACAACTGTCTTTGAGGAACTTAAACAAACTGCTAAATAACCATGACCCTCTTTTCCCTTTTTAATATTATAAATAAAGCAAATAACGTGTTGACAATCAAACAAAAACAGGCAAAAGTAATTTATCAGACTTAGAATATTTATATAATTATGCAAATTTAATAAACTGACAACGATCTCCTACCATCATTGAGCGATGTTCACATCCGATGTTCAGCTCAGAGAGACTAAGGTCCTTCACTTCTACATGGTAAAATGTGTGGTAAAAATGTGTTGCAAATGTTTTCTGCAAGTTTTCTTCCCCTTTATAGCTGAAACAGTGCATCTGTCTTGCAGGTAGTTGTGAAACACTCAGACAACTTAAAAAATAAAAACATCCTTTTATTTACATCCTATTATTTTCTTTTAAATATCTACATGGAGAGAGAGAGGGAGAGAGAGAGAGAGAGAGAGAGAGAGAGAGAGAGAGAGAGAGAGAGAGAGAGAGAGAGAGAAACACAGAGAGAGAGAGAGGAAGAGACACAGAGAGAGTGGCTCCTTAGATTTGCTAAACCTGCGCAAATTTGCATAAAATCCCTGGACCTCACACCTACCAGCAGCGCCATTGTTCTCCTGCTTTTGTTGTGCAAACTCCCCCATCACCTGTGAGGCCTGGCTCATTTGCATTTGTTCACTCAGAGTAGCTCAGATCCCAGGCAGGCCAAACCTCTGTCTGTGACGGAAACCTTCACGGCCTATCTATACAAAATAGTCTGTTTAATTAATATAAAAAAATTGTGTGCTAAGGTTTGTCATTGCCATAGTGCATATCATATTTATACAACCCCTGTGCAGACCTGGGGTCTATTTGACTCATCTGGAAAGTTTAATGTGTCATAACTTGGGTTTCCTTCCACATATTTGCCTGAAATTTACCAAAGTTTGAACTTTGCAAGTAACATTAATTTTGTCTATTTTAGTTGAACTATGTGCTCATAAAATAAATACATTCCTCCTCAAGTCCTCCCGGGTCAATTTGACCCGGCAACATTTAGTGGGGCAATAGGTCACACTTTTTCCCTTTTCAGCGCAATGAACATACATACAGACACAAAAAATGCACACATTAGACCCAGTCCAATGTGGAGCTGGTGAAAGAGAATGTATTAAATTTAGGAAACATACAATACATGACAGGAACAGAGCATTCGTTCATGCGGTAATGGGATCTGAATGTTTAACAGTCTGTTTGGAAAGAATTATAATCAATCAGACTCAGTACAGATGATATATTAGTCTTTATGAGTTAAACAAAAGGCAGGAAAGAAAACGAGGCAGAAATGTCTCATGTGGTAACAGAATGACTTTACTTCAAACATTGTGAGGAAAAATTGTCTTGAACATTGTTTTAAATATGCAGTAAACTAGAGGTATAAAAACTGTTTAAATATCAAATTGTTGAGATAAAATAAGGGGTCTTAATATTTTCCCTATGTTTCAACTTTCACAATGTCAAGGACAAGGTATATTTTGCAGTTTCGAATGCAGAAACATCATCCTGTACAAGCAGGGACTTTATCTGGTAGAAAAAAAAACAGAATTCTATTCTTACCTGTTTTTTTGTTTATCTTATTTTTCCAACTTTTATAAAAGCTCTTCAAAGTAAAGAAGATGCGGCTCTCATGTATTCTGATGGAACAGTGTCTTTGACTCACATGGTTTCTGTAAAAATTCAGCAGTTTTACTCCTCCGTGAATTGCATCGGTCGTTATTGTTATTAAAGCGAGTGTTGAAGGATAAACATTCAGCACAAAAAAAGAGGAAGAGTTCTGAGGAAATACTTGATTAATTTAGTATCCACTAAACATCACAGCACTGTGCTGATGGTCTCTGACTCAGTGCTGCTCATGATGAAGAGGGTATTTGTTTGTATTTGTTTGTATTCATGTTGAATTTCATAAAATTAATTAGGTGTCAATTAAGTGAGGTGACACAAAAAGGAGTGAAAACTGATCCACACTGTATGCACGTGTCAACTCACATTCAAAGATGATTCCTTCTCCAGCAGAGTGAACACAAGAAGAACATGAGCTAATTCACCTGACTTTGGCATTTTACACACACACACACACACACACACGTTTTTTTTTTTTTTTTCAGTTTATTTTGTATTTCATGAATATAACATTTTATTTCAAGCATGAATACATTGTGTTAGCTAAGCAGGTAAAAAAAATCAAACTATTTAAAACAAATTGTAGAGCTCACATGTAGAAAAATGATACACAGGTGTAATGCAGCACAGTTATAAATCCCCACACATTGTTTTTTATCTGTCGGAGAATTAAGACACAAATACAATGTATTACTCAGAAATGCAAAGCTCTTATGCTCAGAAAGTAAAACTAGTTAAAGATTGAGTTCAATACTGATCTTGACATGGTGTCGATGTTGATCTCATTGTTGCTTTCTTTCAATCTGAAAAAGAAATTGTGATAAAAAAACTTAAAGCAAAAACAATACACCCCTGGTGTACGATCTACTGTCTGACCGTGACATTGCAGAAACCAGATGAGTTTTTCCATCTAAACCAGTCTGTTCCCCCAGGATATACTTATGTTTGTAAATCTCGTGAAACGGGAAGGGGAGGTGGGCTAGCAATACTTTATTAAATGAAATTGAAAGTATCCCAGTTAACTTTGTCTACATATAATATCCATAAAAATCAATGGTGCGATTACTACCATCCTCATAATTATCTACCGCTCTCCCAAGAGCAATAATGCCTTTTTAACTGAAGTATCTGAACTCTTGACTTATCTATGTTCCATATCTTCAAATGTTATCCTTCTGGGTGATTTTAACATTCATACAGATAATGTCAGTAATGCATTTACAAGCGATTTTTTATCATGTTTGGATTGCTTTGGTATGCAACAATTTAACACACTGCCCACTCATACTAAGGGGCATACTCTTGATCTTGTTTATCTGCTCTGGTACAACACTTTTTAAATGTTTCTGATCTATCCATATCAGATTACTTTCTAGGGGTCATTTTCTGCCAAACTGGCTATTTTTAAGGCAAACCTGTGTCGCCCGTTTACATTTTGGAATATTAAGACCATTGATTTGCCTACTTTTGCTGATGAACTTGCCATCTTCTCCAGTAAATGTTGATGAACTGGTAAAATATTACGATGATAGACTGAACATGATTTTAAATGTATTCGCACCTGTGAAAACTCGAACTGTTTCATTTGTACATCCAGCTCCTTGGTTTACACCTGAACTACATGGACTTAAAACTAAAGGCCGTAGGTTAGATCGGCTGTACGTCAGGTCTGGCCTTACTGTTCATAAAGAAATGTATGCTGAACATATTCAGAATTATAAAAATGCACTGACTAAAGCTAAATCCGATTACTACTCCAACTTAATTGGAGTTAGCAATGGGAAATCTAGGTCTCTTTTCTTGGTGGTAAACTATATTCTGAAACCACCTGATTCTTTGCCATCTGTTATGTATTCCACTGACCTATGTGATCGCTTGTTGACTTTTTTATATCTAAGGTTGAGAATGTACATCGGCAATTATCTCCTGGTAAGCTTGTTTACCGGCCCTTTTGCCGTTGATTACTAAAATTGTTGGTTCACTTTTCACTTTTCCAATTCACTTGCTTCTGGTTTTGTATCTCCATCTCTTAAATCTGCTATTATTACACCCATACTTAAGAAACCAAGGAGTGATCCATTTAATTTTGAAAATTTTCGTCCAATTTCAAATTTACCATTTATCTCCAAGGTAGTTGAAAAGTGTATTGCAACTCAAATTCATGAACATCTGTCCAACAACTTGTATGAAATATTACAATCTGTTTTTTCGTCCCCACTACAGCACTGAGACTGCTCTTGTCAGAATAACCAATGATCTACTGTTGGCAGCTGACTCTGGGCTTTTAACTATACTTGTCCTTCTAGACTGGAGCTCTGCCTTTGATACTGTCTCACTGTAATGAGGAGTCATAAGGCTGATGATCCATTTGCAGCTTTTTAATAGCAAACTCGTAATCAAACAGGCAGGGTCAGGGCAGGCAAACACAATGACGAAGAGCAGGCGGAAACAGTAAGACAGGCAGAAGGTCAGGGCAGGCAGCAAACAATAAGAAAACTAGTAAACAGAAACAGAATCAAAACCGGAACAAGGACATACACAGATCGAGACTTTGCACTGGCGTCAAGTTCAAGTACAGCCTTTATAGGGAGTGGCTGATGAGGAACAGCTGGTGGTGTAATCAGTGCCAGTGATAGATTCTGGGAAGTGTAGTCTGGAAGAGCTTAGTATTCTGGAGACGCCTCTCTGTGTTGGTGTTCGAGAGGCGTGGGTGGTGCACTGACTGTGACACTCATAACATACTTATTGACAGATTAGTTTCCATTGGTATTACTGGCACTGCTCTGTCTTGGTTTAGGTCATATCTATCTGGACACATTCAGCGTATTCAATTAAAAGTTTTTAGTTCAACAACATCTACAGTCACCACTGGTGTTCCCCATGGTTCTGTCTTGGGCCCACTTCTTTTCATATTTATACATATGCTTCCTGTTGGTGATATTTTTAAAGGCAGTAGATTAGATAGAGTTGTTGTGCGGCTGGAGAGGGCCTTCGTCTTTCTATCACATATCAGGACAGAGATAGGGAAAGCTAAAGGGACATTGGGCTCCCGCTTGTTCTGAAAACATTTCTGATTGTTACTGCTGCCATAGCGGGGACCCAACACATATCAGTTACCAGTGCTGTTTGCAGATGAGGGCTGGTGTGATCCCTGAAACATAAAACATGAAAACATATTTGTTCCTCTGGCTGGGAGAGGTCCACTGATGAATGATTGAACTTTCAGTCTTGCAAGTGTTTCAAAAAGTTCATTGAAATCCCTCTTGAGGAGCTCAGACTGCTCTTTCCAAATATCATTCTTTCCCACATGTATGACAATCCGACTGAGAGACTCATGTTTCATCAGAATGTTGTAAAGTTCCTTGTTAACATCAGAAACCATTGCCCGAGGAAAACAATATGTAACCTTGCTTCCAATGTTTCTGATAATAGACTCACCCACTATCAACGTGCTTGGCTTGGCTGCTGTCTGAGTGGAGCACCGCTGCCTGTATGATATTGAGCGTCTGTTAGCTCCGTTAGATACTGGCTGATGTGATCTGCGTCCATTTACATTTAGGGATTCTTCGCCCAAACTCACTAGTGCTTCATATCTATTTTCAAGCCGCACAGGGGGTGGTGGAATACCAATATTAGCTACTCGAGCTGGACCCATATCTGGGGTAGATGATGCTAATGCAGCACCTTTGGGTCTCGCACCCTGTTTATGCCATCGGTTTGTGTCCTCAATTACTTTAAATTTCTCTGAGCTCACTATGACCTGTTTAGAAGCATTAGGTTCACAGGACTCACCAGCTTTATGTTGAGAGGGATCACGATGAAGCTCTGCTGTATGTTCTGGCAGGGTCGGTAGCACGACAAGTAACTTTGTTTCGAGAACTGCAATCTTTTGTAGAAGTCTGTGGCAGTTTGAGCAGCAGGTGGATTGAGATCCAAAAGAAGTCATTTTCTCTTCTGTTTGAGTGTGGGCAGCTGTGTTGTCCTGATTTAGGATTGTAAACTGCCGGTAATAGCAGACTGGTAGACCGCTATGACAAATTCCCCAAGTTGTTGAATATTCCAAATGTCAATATAGTTTCAGGAATTTCTAGTTTTAGTGTGAGTGCCCAAGTTAGTTAGAGCAATGTGCTGAACTGCTGGTAGTTAAATCAAAAGATAAAAACGAAAAAGCAAAAGCGCAAAGCACAGAGCGCAAGTAAAAGCGTCCGAACAGTAGTGAGTCAGCTGGTCATCTCTTGATGACCAAACAATACAAATGGTGAAAAGACTTGTAATAAGTTGTTTCTAAAAATATTCCTTCTTATACACCTGCAGTAAAAGCTTTTTATTTTCAGCTTTAAAGCCTTAGCGTATTCTCCAGCCTGGTGCCACACCTAGTGATTAAAAGCGAAGTAAAGCACTCACTGGTAGATTGTCGTAATCCGGAGAGATGGTCTGAGAATCTTGAGCTGTATCAGTGTCATCAGGAAAACTCTGGTGAACCGTCTGTGAGAGAGAAGGAGAAATCAGTCATGTGTGGTACACGAGACCTGAATGTCTGAGTGAAGTGCGTCTCTGAAAACACTTACTGCAAGTGTGTTATACACGTCATGGGACCTGGTCTGAAGATCAAGAGCTGTGTACGTGTCATCAGTAGGATTGGAGTAAATGTTCTGTGTGAAGAGAATTAAGGATGTGTTTGGTGTTTTGAGGAATTCATCCAAATCTAAATCAAAGAAGCTGTGACTCAGATTGCATTCTATGATGTAATATTGTTTACTAATAGCTGAGTATCTACACACAGATCAGACTTACATTATAATCAAAAGGTTTATTTGTTAATGACAGAAATCAGCTTAAACAACATCTAGAACAGTGTGTACTTTCATACTGTAAACACTTACTCCAAGTGTGTTGTACATGTCATTGGAGGACCTGAAATTGGGGTCCGGAGTAGTGTACAAGTCTTCCCCAACAATCTGCAGACAGAATATTGTCAATTCAAGTCAAAGAAAACCAGGTTAAATTGGGTTCAATGTCTGAACCATTTCATTAATCAGCTCAGTTATCCAAACTTTTACAAAGCACCTGATGTATTGGTGACATTTTCAGCAAATCATTATTCAATATTAAATCACATGAACGCTCATTAAATATCACCAGTCAGGAGACATGGTAGAGAAACCTGTTGCTGTGAGGAGCTTGCTACATCACTAGACGTCTTCTGCGTCTTCCTCCTGCTGTCAGGATGAAAGCGATCAGTTATTTACTGGTTAGCAGTGAGCTGACATTAGTAAAGAGAAGCACTCTCCAGATTCCATCACTTGATAAATGAATCTATTACATACAGTATTACAACATGATAGCATTATGTAAGTGTGTGAAAGCATCCACTGAATAATAAAAACAGAAACAATTCAACTTCTCAAATGCATAACAACTCAAATATATAAAAGATTATAACTGCAGTACACACACACCTTTACAGCTAAGCCTGCATATTTTACCTTGTGTAGTAAAGTCCAACAAGAATTGCTGCGAGTCCACAGATGACGACTCCAAGAACAACCGAAAAGCGATTTGGATACAAAACAACTTCTTCTTTTTCTTCTTCTTCTAAATAAATCAATACTTTCATTTACACAGAGGCGATCACATGTATGATTTTAAAGCACTGGTGAAGTCGTTTCCATTAAGAAATACCATCTTCATATTTCAATGAAAAAACACCCTTTGATTTACTTTACAGGAAAAGCTAGAATTAGTAACTCATAGCAACATATTTCTGTATTTAATCCTTGCCTTGGTGTAGTCTTCTGTGTGGTTAAAACTCAGTTTAACATTGCTCCTTACTTAAAGTGATATCATACAAAATAAATCTGAATGAAAACGTCTCAGTAAAATTTCTGTTTTCAGCCAAATCCAGATTAAAGTTACATCTAAAACTTAGCTCTGAATCTTCAGCACTGTCATGAGCTTCATTCCTATCTCACACCTTCCAAGGCAGAGCTTTTTGGATAGATAAAAAGATTCTGAACCCTTTCTGATACATCCGAAGGTCAACAACAGAACCATTACGGGGTTTAGATTTAATCTTGTTTCTAAACATGGTAACGGTGCTGAGGTGGAATTGTGATTGAGAACATGTGGTTAGTGGGTAACGTGGGTCATTATGATCATAAACAGAAAAACAGACAACTCTATTTCCAATGAGATTAATATTAGACTTAGTCTGCGAGCACCTTTGCTTTTAATAGTGTTACTTGTTTTCAAAAGCTTAGTCCCGTTTACTAAGTTACTGTTTAAAAGCAACTTTTGTTTCCTGTTTCTTTGTTGAACAATCATTCTGTTCTGTAATCTGTAAAGCTTTTTTATTTCTTGACTCAGTTTTGCTATTGTGTTGATCATTGTTTTACTCTGACATGTTTTTTCCCCTTTTGTCTGTTTTTGGAACTGTTTTTAATAAACTGACCTGAATTTGCATCCATAGATTGTGGTCTTTTCATGACAGTAAGTTTGACTTCATTGGAGCGATGTGTTTGTTTTTCTACAGCACAGCGGTAAATTCCAGCATGACTCTGATTGACTGACGGCAGACGGAGCAGGTTTGAGGGGGATGTATAATAAAATTTGGAAGATTTGGTCCAGGAAAATTTTGGCTTCATGCTCAGGCTGCAGGTGGTTTTACATGTGAAACTGACTTCATCTCCTTCAA